>NW_006295980.1:374613-390259 GCF_000327345.1 Myotis davidii
TGTGCGGATGTTGTGGCGTTCACTGTGACGTTCGCTGTGCCAACTAGCAGTGGGGTATCTGAAGCCGGCTCATAACCCGAATTTTAGCTCGCAACTCAAAGCAAAATATCGGCCGAGAGACGGCTCAGCTCGTATCTCGAAAAACTTGTTAGTCGGGACACTCGTAAGTCAAGGCCCCACTGTATTCCCTTCCCTCTGGCTGGCTGCAGGGGACATGAAGGGCTGAGGCAAGACTTGAGGGGTGGGAACAGGTTTTATCCTTCTGGTTCCTCGAGACATGGAGTCTAAGGCCCATCCTGACATCAAGATCGCCACACTGCTGTAACAACTGGCACGGAAGTCTGTCTTGCTCTCTACACTTGAAGATCAAACCCTGGCACAGGACCTGACATATATGGACACATGTTAAATTGTGTGGCCAATGAAAATACATTGAATGTGGGCAGTTAATACTGCCCAATAATCACACTCTGTGTCTGTAACACAAACTTTCCCACAATTTGAGACGATATCTCAAAATTATGACTATAACAGTTAGTGTTTTAATTACACAGATTTGTGTATCCATTAATTCAAAAATTAATAGGAAACACTGACAAGCAGGCCAGGTCTCTTATTTCTCTGGGAAAATAAACACTACTGGACAGGAGCTCCTGTGTGAACCCCCTGGCACCTGTCCTGGCTTTCCCTGCCTTTCCTCCTAAAACAATAGAGGGACATCCAAGCCCTCAGCCAAGGCAGACACCTCTGCTGGGCACATGGTATCATTCCCATGAGGACTTTGCTCCTACAGTATTGTTCCTCTTCCTCCTACATCAACAATTTCTCGCTCTCTCTCTCTCTCTCTCTCTCTCTCTCTCCAAAAACAAGCACACACCCTGACCTCCCATCTTCTGAAAAAACAACTAGATTAATAAATCACCCTTGACCTATCTCCCCTCTTTTCTCATTTCTTCGATACCACAACAGGAAAAAATATTGAAAGAATAGCCCCCATTCACTTTCTTATCTGTCATTCTATCCTCTTTTTAGGAGGGTAGATCATGTTCAGTGTTCCAACCATAATATCATAACTTTTTGTTAATCTTCACCTGAGATTATTATTTCCATTGATTTTAGGGAGAGTGAAATGGAGAGAGAAGGACATTTGTATAAGAGAGACACATTGAGAAACTAAGATGGCGGCAGAGATAAACACCGGGAAGTTAATGCCGCTCACAACAATTGATTAATACCTCAGAGAAACAACACGGACTTCATCCAGAACCACAGGAAGCCTGGCTGACTGTAAACTCTACAACTAGAAGGAAGGAAAGGCACACTGAGACCCGCAGAAGCTGCAGGAGAGAAGCGCAGAGGTACGGGGCTCTCGCGGGGCTCGCGCGCGGAAAAACCTTGGTATTTAAAGAGAGTGGAAGGGCTGGAGGGAGGGAGGGAGAGAGAAACATTTATGTGAGAGGGACACATCCATAGGTTTCCTCCCACTCAGTCCACAACTGAGACCGGGGTTTGAACCTGGAACCCAGGTACATGCCCTTGACCAGGAATGGAACCCTTGATACTTTGGTATGCGGTCCAATGCCCTAACCACTGAAAAAAACCAAACAGGACAACATTCAGTTAAAAAAATATTTATTGTTGAAATTATTACATATTTCCCTTTCACTGATTATTGCCCTCTCCAACCCCCTTCACCCCCCAAACCTTCACCACCCTATTGTCTGCATCTATGGGTTATGCATATATGCATATGAGTTCATTGGTTGATCTCTCCTCCTCCCCTCAACCCTCCCCTGCATTCCCTCTGAGGTTTGATGGTCTGTTTGATGTTTCTCTGTCTCTGGATCTATTTTAGTTCATCAGTTTACGTTGTTCATTATATTCCACAAATGAATGAGATCATGTGAAATTTATCTTTCTCTGACTGGCTTATTTTGCTTAGCATAATGCTCTCCAAGTCCATCTATGCTGTTGCAAGCGGTAAAAGTTCCTTCTTTTTTATAGTGTAGTATTCCATTGTGTTGCTGTACCACAGTTTTTTAATCCACTCATCTGCTGATGGGCACTTTGGCTGTTTCCAAATCTTAGCTATTGTAAATTGTGCTGCTATAATCTTTATTTGTCTTTTTAAGCAATATTATCCTCTATGCTTTCTGTTTGTGAAATTCCCACAGCGAATTTGTGCTAAATAAATTGCTGGGGTTTTAGAAGAATTTTTAGGTTATTGAGAGTTGCTGCCCAAACTGAAATTCTCGAATAGTCCTCACACACTCTCAGTATTTACAATTTAAATGTTCCTTTGCTATAGTCACTTCTCCACATGTTCTTACTGATGAGCCCCCAGCAGGGCCTCTCAGCTGCTGGGCTGCTGACTGCTTCTCAGTGATATCCAACATTATTTACTTCATGCTTTAGGAGAGCAGCTTTCTTTCTTTGTCTTAAACAAGTAGATTTAAACTACTTCAAGTCATAAACAAGTGAGTTAGAAATCATACTAAACCTATACACAACAATATGAACAATTTTTGACCAAATGGCTCAACACTAGGTAAACACTGATAATTTGAAGACACTGACAACTGGAGGTACTCAAGTTCTTAGAACGATAACTTATCCAGAGGACTATGCTAAACATTACAGGAGATATAAGATGAAAGAAGGGCCTTGTCCTCCAGGGAAGCATAATGTAATAGAAACACAGCACAGGATATGACATCAGGAGACCTAAATTCCTGTCTAAAACCTGCTACTAGTACCCTAGCCAGTTTGACTCAGTAGATAAAGCATTGGCCCGAGGACTGAAGGGTCTTGAGTTTGATTCCGGTCAAGGCAACATACCTTGGTTACAGGCTCCTGGGGCATGTACAGGAGGCGACACATCAATGTTTCTCTCTCTGTCTCTCTCCTTTCCTTCCACTCTATCTAAAATTCAATGGAAACATATCCTTGGGTGAGAATTAACAACAACAACAACATTTGCCACTGGTAATCTATGTGACCTTCAGGAAGTCACGTTTTTACATCCCATACACATTCTTTATATGCCAAAGAGAAATATAAATGGAACTTATATCATGAGGTTAAAACCTACCTAACAATAATAGAAGTAATAATAGTTGAGAAGAACGTGCCAGTGAACCAGAAAAGGTTTTTAAAAACATAATGGACAAAAAACAAACAAAAAACCCCATAAAGGACTGTGGTTCCTAATCTAGGGAGGAGCCTGACCAGAACCAAACTGCCTCTTACTAAAGGAGGCACTGGACAAGCCTAGTGACAACTTTTGGGGTGGTGGCCCTCACTGGGGGAGGTTCCCTGTAGAAAGGGCAGCCAGCAGCTGGAAAGCAATGTAGGAATAATCTGGACTAGCAACACTTCACTCAAATCAGGGAGAGATTGAGCCCTGGCCAGTAGTTAAAGCGTTGGCCTGTGCACTGGGTCTCGGGTTCATTCCCGGGAAAGGGCACGTACCTGGGTTGCAGGTTGATCCAGGCCCCAGACCAGGGCTGCATTTGGGAGGCAACCAATTGATGTCCCCCCCTCTCTCTCCCTCCCTCCCTCCTGCTCCCCCATCCTCCCTTCAACTCTTTTTATAATCAATGGACTAGTGCAGCCATTATGGAAAACAGTATGGAGTTTCTTCACAAAATTAAATATGACCCAGTGATCCCACTCCTAGGAATATATCCTAAGAAACCCAAAACACCAATCAGAAAGAATGTATGCACCCCTATGTTCATAGCAATATAATTTACAGTAGCTAAGATTTGGAAACAGTCTAAGTGTCCAATAGCAGATGAGTGGATTAGAAAACTGTGGTACATGTACACAAGGGAATACTATGCTGCTGTAAGAAAGAGGGAATTCTTACCACTTGCAAGTGGGGGGCGTTGCAGGCTAAAAGGGGTCAATGGGGGGGAAAGAGGACATATGTAATACTTTCAACAATAAAATTTAAAATAAAATAAAATGCATTAAAAATGAAAAAAATATTCTTGCGGGGGAGGAGAGAGAGAGAGAGAGAGAGAGAGAGGAGAGAAAGAGAGAGAGATTGTGGCACCCTTTGTCAGCTGGTCTGGAGACTCCGTGGCATTAACTTGTTTTTGCATCAGGGGCTGAACGGGAACAGAAAGGCAATCCCTCAAGGTTGGAGGTTGGAAAGGATCCCAGAGATTGTTCCTAGCTGGTTGGGTTGAGATTGCACAGGTGGAGGAAGGAAGATAGATGGCTGGGCGTGGTTGTCACAAAGCCACCGGAAACGAGTCTTCCTTTTCCGGTTGGGGCCCGGTCCACATACCGCGACCTTAAAATGGCGAGTCGGGGTACAGTCTCCGGGAAATAGAGGCATCGGATGGGAGACTGATCTTCCAAGTTCCCTGCGCTTCTGAGTCTTGGCGCTCCTCTCGCCAGGCGTCACACGCTCTCAACCCGGCCTCTGCAGTGGCGCAGGCGCGGAGAGCTTTCTTCCCAGAGTAGCCCGGAGGCGTGGCGACTTCTGAGTCTAGTGAGGAAGAGGGAAGTGGCGTCCGCGGAGGCCAGAGCCGCGTGAAGGTAATCGAGAAGCCCGATTTTCCCTTTGTATTTGGTCTAGACAGCTCGAGAGATAAGGGCCGCACGTGCCAGTTGCAGCCTGAATGGTGGTGAGGGGGTGGGGGGTGCGGAGTGGGGAGGTGGGGGATGGGGCATGTAGCCGTCCCCAGTTCGCGGCGGCATCTTTGCCAAGCGGCGATCAGCCTGAGTTCAGGCGGGACCTTTTCTCTGTGAGGCCGGTATTCAGGCTCCTATTTCCACATCTAACCTACGGAAGCGATCTCTTTGTACTCTATGTGCAAATATCACCCCGGGGTGTTGCTGGAGCACACTCGGAGGCTGCCCACGTGCACAGGGCTTATTGTCACCCTAGTGGTCGACGCGGAAGGTGTAGCGAATTAGTGGTGAGGGATGGGGCAGTGATGTCTACCACTGCACCCAGCGAAACTTTCAGGTTTCTGCTGGCTTATGGTCATATCCCTGGAGGAAGAGTCATTACAGCTTCTGCTGCTAAAAAATACAGGAAGTTGCCAGAAAGGGGTGGGGGGGAGATAAAGGGGTCCTATTATAAGGTGACAGGAGATTTGACTTTGGGTGGTGGGCACATGGTCCTATATACAGATTTTGTAACTTAGTAATTGACACATGAAACCTATATGTTCATGTTGACTAATGTCACCCCAATAAAATTTAATGCGTACATACATAAATGTAAAAACAAACCCAAAAAATCCACAAACAAACGAAATATGTAGGAGGTGTCCCTGTACCTCCTCAGCCTGTATAGGCAGCAAAGACCCAACCATTTCTTTGAATACCAGTGGTATCCTTGAAATAAATTTGTTGCTCTTTTTGCTGGATCACGTCAGGGAAAATCAGACTTTCCAGGCTATCCTCAGCCTTTTTTAAAGATCTGTAATAACCCTAAGGAAATGGAAAGTCAGGAGAAGGGGTACCTTTACTAGACCCTTCCTGTCTCAAGAAATTTAACCATCACCATTTCTTTCCTTCTTTAACATCTGCCATTTAGATAGCTTATAAACAAATGGAAGTTTTTCCAGTAAGTAAACAAGATATTGAATGCACAGATACACAATTTGCACAGAGTCCTTTATAAGTTTTCCCCAAAAGTACCCACAAAAATTTTGTGGGCATCTGGTTCCTTAGTCGGGGGATATTTGCTGAGAGGAATAAGGTTACTTTTTTCCTGAATACTTTCTTATCTTCCTGTCTCAGTTCTCCTGCCAGTGTTAATGTAATGGAAAGAAGACTATCAAATGTTTCATGAAGTAAAGGTTTCAGTCTTCATAAGAGAATGAAGGGGCATAGAAGTTATTTTCCCCCTGACTAAAGACAAAAGATTGGAATGATCTGTTAAAATTTAGAAAAACTCAAATATGCCCTATTTGTGAAGATGGGATAGGAAGCACACATATTAAGTATTCAATAGTCTTAAAGCTCCTTTTAGCAAATGGGTGCCAGTTTTATTCACCTACCAATTTGTTCCTTTGAGCAAAAGGTTTTCAATTGACATCTGCATCCTCTGATCTGTTCTTTGTTTCAAAGTTGAGTAACAGAAAAGGACAGAAACATGTTACTCTGAAGTAATCTGCCATCATGAGTGTCCTAATTCTTGGCAGTTGATTTTAAGGAGGAAGCAGGACAGAACTTTTCTGTTCATTCTTCTCAGATAATTATAAATAGCAAATAAATATATATCATGTGGCTTTTATCTTGACTTCCACTTTTTCCTCTCCTCCCTCAGTGTCCTTGGGGAGAAGATCCATTCATTGGTTTTGTACCAAACCTGACAAGGCCTCAGTTGTCAAAGGTGGCACCAGGAGGATGTCACAAATAGGAGAAAAACTGTTCCAAGAGCAAATGATGATGAGACATCTAAAGATGAACGCACGCTCATACCCACACGTGGAGTCTTTGTGGGAGACTAAGGAGTCTGTGAAAGAGAGCTCCAGTCAGAGTAAGAAATTCAGCCCACACATGGACAGTCTTGGTCTTGAGAGTGCTCGCCAGCAATTCCGGAGTTTCTGTTACCATGAAGCACCTGGACCCCTCGAGGCTGTCAACCAACTTCAGGAATTATGCCATCAGTGGCTAAAGCCAGAGATCCACTCAAAAGAACAGATCTTGGAACTGCTGGTGCTAGAGCAGTTCCTAATCATTCTGCCCAGGGATATTCAGAACTGGGTACAGAAGTATCATCCACAGAGCATCAAAGAGGCTGTGGCCCTAGTGGAACGCTTTCAGAGAGAACCTGGTGGAATAAATAATGAGGTGAGAAAAAAGATTCCTCACACATACAATGAAATAGGATAAGAGTGGGTATGTTTATGGGTTGGGAGATTAATGGGGGAATGATTTTGGTTAGGTCACCCTTCCGTTGTTCCTTTAGGACAATTAGGTGAGATCTGAAATCATATATGCAGCAATAGTCTATAGGTTTCAGAGCTCCTGGCAGTCTTTGCTGCCTTTGCAAAAAGAAATGCATTTTGCCCTATTTAGGGCCAGTGCAAATTGAGTGTGGTGAGCCTAGTCTGGCATGGCGAAGGAGTTAGGACTTGATTTCCTAGAAACAGAAATAAAAGGCAAGAACAAATTGGGAAAGGGGAGAAAATTGGGGGGCGGGGGAGGAGCAGACAGAACTTACAGATCAAAGGAGAGCAAGGGTAGCAAACAGAAGTATAAATCAAACAACTCTAGGGAGACTGCAGAGGAGGAGAAAAAAATAGAATAAATGGGAAGCAAGGACATGGAAAGAAGAAAAATGCCAAAAGAGGAATAGAGAGAATCAAGATGCTGAGGGGTAGGCCCTCTGTAGTGGGAATACACATCTCTGGGCTAGGAAAAGAGCCTCCGGTACCCTTCCTTAGTGATCTAGCCTTGGCTTTGCTGGTGAGTGGAGGACCAAGGTATGCCCTGGGGAGATGGAAGCACACTTCCTTTCTCAGGAGCCCACCTTGAGGAACACAGGGCAGGATATATTATTGTGTCTTACTACAACTGAATCCTGAAGAGGGAGGTTAGAGTTGAACTTTACCCAATTCCCCCCCCCCCCCATTCCATCCCCTTTCTCCACGAAATCCTTTCCTAGCCATGAGGGGATTAGAAAATCTGACAAAGAGGAAAAACCTTTTTTTATTTATTGCCTTAGATAAGACTAAAATATAGAAATCCACTCAGGCAAGGGTTTAAGTCTAGGAAACAAGCCAGTGAAGGCAGCATGAGAACAGGCAGCCTGCACCCAGTCTGCTAGTAGCCTGAGCTGTGGCTGTATGTGGAGGGGTGGAGGTTAGCAGCAGTCACAGCTTTTTTTATTTCCCAGGTGATGTATATAGTTCTTTGTGAGAAAAGGGTAGCACAATCCCTTTACAGGTTTTTAGTATGTCCTTTAATGTCACACACTCCCTAAATCTGGGCTCTATTCTTGTTCATTCCTCCACCACACCCTAAAACTGCAAGTAAGTTCTGTGCTAATGAGGATGGGGATTATTTCTAGGTCACAGTCCATGACCTGGGAAAGGAGGCAGTGCTCTTGGGAGGAACAGCAGAGGTCCCAGGCTTTAAGTGGAAGCCAGCAGAGCCCCAAGCAATGGGTGTGTTCCAGAAAGAATGTTGGAATGCATACCAGGTACTACAAGAACAGCTGGGCTCGAAAACTCACACAGAAACACAACCTGTATATGAAAGAGGTGAGGAGCTTCATAAAAATTCTCTTCTGGGAGCTGTGATAGTAATCGATTCAGCTAGAATATCATGGGAATTTTCCAGATGCCCAGCCATGCTAGCAGTTAGGATGTCTCTCATATGGGACTATAATAGGTCAATGGTGGGTGAAGGTGAGGAACAGTCTGAGGTACAGAAATATCCAAAACATGGAACCCTGGTATTCATATCATGGACCTTGTTCCTTAGAAATTTGAGAGAAGATGGAATAGGGATTGGTGGGGTCATCTGACCCTTGTAAGTTAGAGGAGAAATTAGATCAGAAATGAGCTGTCAATGGCAAAAGAGGAAGAGAATTGTGCACGAGGAAAAAATACTGACAGACAAAAACATTTCACATTTCCTGCCATACACTGGAGGACTTGAGTCCTTCATTTTCAAACACCTCTAATTCTTGCCCGGCCCAATGAATAAACTACTTTATGACAGGAAAAAATAGTAAATTTCCTTTAATAATTTATCTCATGAAATCTGGGGAACCGGTTCTATGGAGTGGTGGATATTTGTTTCTTATTTACCATGAAAAGGCCACTTTTGGCATGACACACACACTCATACACATGAAGGTGAACTATCTTTACTGAAGGTGTCCTGATATTCTGTATTTTATAAATCAGCTCAGGATATTCATAAACAGAAAAGAGAAATTTTCTGGCTCCTTTCCACCCACAGCTGTGCCTGCTCAACAGATTCTAGCCTTTTCTGAGCAGAAAAGCACCCCAAACTGGAAGATGGCAACTGAGTTCGTCTTGCCTGAATCCCAGGTGAGCTGTACATTCCAGATTTTTCAGGCAGCCTGAATGTGACCTTATCTATGCTTTTCTCTGCTGCCCAAGACCCACAGTGCCCAGCAGGTACCCTGAGCCTAGTTAGCCTCAGATGTCCTTTACACAGCTAGGCTTGGGACAGTGGGAATTGGGCACCTCCCAAGCTTGTTTACTGATCTCTTTTCTTTCTTTTCTGCCACTCACTTTTCCTCCCTAAATTTTATACACTTAATTTCACTGACTGACCTACCATGTAATTCAGAAATAAGTAACAGTACAACTTCTGTAGTGGCAAATACTGAACTAAAACCCATTCTCTTTAGAGTTTGTTGACATTTGAAGATGTGGCTGTGCATTTTTCTGAAGAAGAATGGAAATTACTGGCCCCTACTCAGAAGACCCTCTACAATGAAGTAATGCAGGAAAACTATGAGACTGTCATCTCTCTAGGTAAAAATTCTTCCTTTCCTTTGTATAGAAGTTGAATAATCTGTTATGTCCTCAGTTTATGGAAAATGCATTCCTATGAGAGAGTCCCTGTGTTCCAATAGATGGTTGGTTCTCAATTTGGTGATGTGGGGAAAAAGAAAGGCATATCCAAATCACCTAGAGCAGCAATTTTCAATCTTTTTCATCTCGTGGCACACATAAACTAATTAATTACTAAAATTCTTCGGTACACCAAAAATATCTATTATATTTTTTGCCAATCTGACAAAAAAAATTAGGTTTAAGTTTGAGTCACTCACACCGGACAGCTATTGTTGTGTTGGCTGTTGTTGTTGTTTTTTTAATTTGAAAATCTAAGGGAAAAGAGGTCAGTGCTCCTGACTAAATAGTCAGGTACTGAATGTTTTAAAAAAATTTTGTGGCACACTAGTATGCCTCCTGTGGCACACCTGTTGAATATCGCCGACCTAGAGAACTTTTTACAAATACACATCCCACTTCTTTATTCTAAATAGAAATCTTAACCCATCATATCATACTTCCACCCCACTCTGCAAATCTGTTACTCATATCTTTTCCATGTCAGGAAAGGGCATCATATATTTGGCCCCCTTTACCTTTTACTACCCACCCCACCCACTTCCCTCTGGTAACCTATTGTCTGTGAGTTTCAGTTTTATATCCAACATATGAGTGAAATCATGTTTCTTAGCTTTCTCTCACTCAGTATGATATTCTCAACCCTCTTCCACTCTCATCATCCTAGTGTAAGCCACCATCATCTCTAACCAAGTCTACTTCAATAGCACTGAGTTCTCATTCCCCATATTGTTTTGATCGAACCTCCTTAGGTTTAGTTCTTAGCTTCCTCATTGCATATTCATCCTTAACCACAGTAGAATATAAAGAAGATATTGAATCTAAGATTCTGCCCATTTAAACATTTGGAGTACATGAAAGTATAAAAGAATCCTTCACTCTTCCTGACAGTAATCTAGAATTAAGATGGTAGTTCGTGATCTCAAGGTTTTATTTTCAGAACATTATTGCATTCTAAATTTAAAGTGACCTGTTAGAACAAGTGGAAGAACCATAGATCTAAGGTCCCCATAGTTCAAGGACAGTTTTCTACAGATAACTATATATATGGAAAGAGGAGAAATGTTCCTTGATAGGAGCCTTTACAGGGATTTTTAAGATTATGCTCCTGTATTTTTTATTGAACTTTTTACTGAGATTATTATAGATTCACATGCAGATTTAGAATGTAATACAGAGGATATCCATGTACACTTTTCCCAGTTTCCCTCAGTGATACCTTTTGCAAAAGTATCATATCACAACTAGAATATTGATGCTGATATAATTCACTGACCTTATTCATATTTCCTGTTTTACTTGTATTTGTTTATGTGTGTGTATATTTAGTTCTTCAGAGGTTTATTATATGTATAGGTATGTGTATTTACTACCACAATCAAGATACTAAACAGTTGTATTAACACAAGAATTCCTCCTGTTACCCTTTATAACCACACACACGTCCCTCCCATACCCCACCCCATCAGCAACCCACGCCAACCACTAACCTGTTCTACATTTCTAAAATTTTGCAATTTCAATAACATATGAATGGAATGTAAACTATGTAAACTTTTGGGATTCATTTTTTCATTCAGAATTATTCTATTCCGAATTATTTTCTGGAAATTCATCAAGTTGTTGCATGTTTCAACAGTTTACTACTTTTTACTGCTGAGTTATATTCCATAACATTGATATACTAGTCAGTGGTCGGCAAACTCATTAGTCAACAGAGCCAAATATCAACAGTACAACGATTGAAATTTCTTTTGAGAGCCAAATTTTTTAGACTTAAACTATGTAGGTAGGTACATTGTTATTAACTTAATTAGGGTACTCCTAAGGCTTAGGAAGAGCCACACTCAAGGGGCCAAAGAGCCGCATGTGGCTCGTGAGCCGCAGTTTGCCGACCATGGTAGTAGGTGAATGCTTTGTTTAACCATTCACCTACTGAAAGGTATCTTTGCTGTCTTCAGTTTTTGGCTATTGGAAATAAAGCTGCATGAACATTTATGTATGCGATTTTATGTAGAAATAAATTTTCATTTCTCTGGGATAAATGCCTTAAGAGTGCATTTGCTGGTTCATTTGGTAATTGCATGTTTAATTTTATAAGAACTTACCAAATTGTTTTTCATAATGGCTGTAAAATTTTACCTTCTCACCAGCAATGGGTGAGTGATTCAGCTTCCCCACATGCTTGCCAGTGTTTAGTATTGACATCTTTTTAATTTATTTTTTGCCATTCTGTTAGGCATGTAGTGTTATCTCCTTGTGGTTTGGATTTGCATTTCCCTAATGGCTAATGATGTTTTATCTTTTTCATGTGCTGATTTGCCATCTCTATATTTTCTTTAGTGAAATGTCTTTTGCCCATATTTTAACTTAATTGTTTTAACTGTTGAGTTTTGAGAGTTCTTTATATGTTGTAGATTCTAGTGCTTTGTCAGATAATATGGTTGGTAAACGGTTTCTCCACGTCTCTCTATTGTCTTCATCCTCTTCCCATGGGCTTCCACAGAGTGAAACTTTTTAATTTTGATGAGAACCAATTGTTTTTCATTTGTTTTAGGTAGCCACGGTCTTTAATAGAAGCCAGGTAAAGGGACAGAGATGCTGGGGTCGTGCAGGGGGCAATGTGCGGTCCAGACTTGCATCACTGGCGGCTAGCATAGGAAGTTCTTGTGGGATACAGCTGGAAGAGCTTGGCCTCCTGCGTGGGCTTGAAGCTGTGCTTCTCCAGGCACTTGGAATTGTCCCTAAAGTCCTTCTCGATGGTGGCCACCACCTCACGAAAGAGCTGCTCTGCCAGCCGTCAGGGGCCTGTCAGTGCCCGGTGCCCACTGGGGCGAGGTAGTTCACATAGGGCTTGAGCTTGAAGCTGGCCAGCTCAGGCACTTTCTTCTTGACCAGCTGGTGCTCTTTGCACATGGCTCTTGTAGAAGGTGCGCAGGGCCCCACTTGCTAGTCCACTTTTTAAAAAATATATATATTTTATTGATTTTTTCACAGAGAGGAAGAGATAGGCATAGAGAGCCAGAAACATCGATGAGAGAGAAACGTTGATCAGCTTCCTCCTGCACACCCCCTGCTGGGGTTGTGCCTGCAACCAAGGTACATGCCCTTGACTGGAATTGAACTTGGGACCCTTTAGTCCGCAGGCCGACGCTCTATCCACAGAGCCAAACCAGTTAGGGCGCTAGTTCACTTGTTCATCGGGTTGTCACCGTGGACCACGCAGCACACTCCATAACTAGGAGCCCCATGTTGCCGCCACCAGACCTCATGCGGGGCCCGGGCCTTGGGCCCTCTGCAGCCTGCTCCCATTTTTCCTTTAACACAGTAGTTTTCAACCTTCCTAATGCCGCGACCCTTTAATACAGTTCCTCATGTTGTGGTGACCCCCAATTTCATTGCTACAAATTGAACATAATTAAAGCATAGTGATAAATCACAAAAACAATATGTAATTATATGTGTTTTCCGATGGTCTTAGGCGACCCCTGCGAAAGGGTCATTCGACCCCCAAAGGGGTCACGACCCACAGGTTGAGAACCGCTGCTTTAATAGATTGTTATTTTGGTATCAAGGCTAGAACTCTGAATACCCTAGATCCCTAAAATTTTCTCTTATGTTTTTTCTTAAAAGTTTTATGATTTTTAGACTCAAGACCATGATCCATTTTTAGTTACTATATAAAGTGTGACTTTTAGGTCAAGGCTCATTTTTTTTCTTTTGGTGGTCTAATTGATGCAGCCCCATTTGTTGAAAAGGCTATCCTTTACCATTGAATTGATTTTGTACTTTTGGCAAAGATCAGTTGGGCATATTTTTATGCATCTGTTCTGTTCCATTGAGCTATGTGAATTTTCATGCACCAGGCCTTTAGGAGCTATATACTATATAAGCCTTAATATCTATCAAGTATAAGTGATTCTTCCCACTTTATACTTTTTTGTCAAGATGAAATTTTATTTTAGATATTCTAGAACCTGTGCCTTTCCACATAAATTTTGGAGTAAGCTTATATACACTAATAAAAGACAAACATGCAAATTTACCGTACCTTTGCTATGCCTTAAGCCACGCCCCCAGCCAATCAGTGACTATATGCAAATTAACCCAACCAAGACGGCAGCTGGTAGCCATGGCGCTGGAGCAAGCAGGAGGCTTGGTTTCCCCAATGATGGAGGAAGCCAAGCTTCCTGCTTGCCGCGGCCCGGCTCTGAGCTTCACTCAAAGCAACAAAGTTTCAATTATAGAAGATAAATAAATCCCAGATACCTGCTTTCAGCCGGCCGTGGCCACGGGGCTGGAGTGAGCAGGAGGCTTCCCTCCCCCCTGCCCAGGCCTGCTCTGAGCTCTTCTCAAATCTTCAAAGTTTCAATTATAGAAGATAAATAAATCCCAGATACCTGCTTTCAGCCGGCCGTGGCCACGGGGCTGGAGTGAGCAGGAGGCTTCCCTCCCACCTGCCCAGGCCTGCTCTGAGCTCTTCTCAAATCTTCAAAGTTTCAATTATAGAAGGTAAATAAATCCCAGAATTGAAAAAAAAAAGGAGGAGAGGCTGGGAGCTTTCATCACAGGGCTTGGCCAGCCTGAAAACAGCCCTTAGCCTCTCACCCAGACTGGCCTGGCACTCCAGTGGGGACCCCCCACCCTAAAGTGGGTGTGGCCAGCCTGATAACAGCCGTCAACCCCTTACCCAGGCTGGCCAAACCTCCACGGGGTGAGGATCCTCACTGGGGAGCAGGGGGGGAGGGGAGCTTGACCAGCCTGCAAACAGCCATCAGGCTCTCACCCAGGCTGGCCAGGCACCCCAGTGGGGACCCCCCAAACTGAAGAAGTTATGGCCAGCCTGCAAACAGCCTTCAGCCCCTCACCCAGGTCCCCGCTGGGGGGCTTGGCCAGTCTGTAAACAGCTATCAGCCCCTCACCCAGGCTAGCAAACTTGGGAGTTCGGTCACTTGCTATGACGTGCGCTAACCACCGGGGGGGGGGGCGGCACAGAATGAAGGAAGACCCCAGCAGGCAGCTGGCAACCTAGGAAGGAAGGCTCCGGCCAGGCCTGGGGACCCTACCAATGCATGAATTTTGTGCACCGAGCCTCTATGTCTATAAGAAACTATATTGAGATTTTGTTAGAAATCACATTAAACTTATATATTACTTTGAAGAAGATAGATATCTTTACTATGGTGATCTTTCCAGTCAGCGAACAAAGTATGTCTTTCTATATAGGTCTTCTGTGATTTCTTTCAACTTTTTGTAATTTTCAGTATAAATATCCTCTACATGTTTTGTTAAGTATATATGAAAGCATTTCATTTTCATTGGAGTAATATTTTTAATTTTGGCTTCAACATGGTCAATGTTTTTATATAATAATGCCATTGATTTTGTTTTGGTCATGTATCCTGTGACCCTACTAAAATCACTTACTAGTTCTAGGAGGGTTTGTTTTTTGGGTTTTTTTTTTTTGATTCCTTGAGATTTTTCCATGTAGACAATCACATAATATGCAATTCCTTTTATTACTTTCTTGTCTTTTCCACTTTTTGATAATTTTTATTTTTCAATTACAGTTGACATACATTGTTATATTAGTTTCAGGTATACACTTCAGGGATTAGATATTACATAACTTACTAAGTGATCATCCCAATAAATCTAGTACCAATCTGTTACCATGCATTTTTATTAGAATACTAGAGGCCCGGTGCACAAAATTCAGGCACGGGGGGTAGGGTGGCGGTGTGGGGCTCCCCTCAGCCCAGCCTGTACCCTCTCCAATCCAGGACCCCTCAGGGGATGGCCAACAGCCAATTTAGGCCCGATCCCAGATTGGGGCTAAACCAGCAGTCAGAGATCCCTCTCACAATCTGGGACTGCTGGTTCCTAACTGCTCGCTTGCCTGATCGCCCCTAACTGCACTCCCATGCCAACCTAGTTGCCCCCAACTGCCCCCCATTCTGGCCTAGTTGCCCCATGCAGCCTTCTGTTCAGTCGTTTGGTCGTCCCTCACTAACCCCCCTGCCGGCCAGGTCGCCCCAAGCAGCCTGCTGTTCCGTCAT
>NW_006295980.1:390678-391277 GCF_000327345.1 Myotis davidii
ATTAGCCAATTGGAGGCATAGGGAAGGTATTGTCAATTACCATGTTTGTCTATTATTAGATAGGACTAGAGGCCTGGTGCACAACATTTGTGAAAGTGGGGGGGCTCCCCTTAGCCAAGCCTGCACCCCCTCCAGTCAGGGACCCCTCAGGGAATGTCTGACTGCCAGTTTAGGCCCGATCCCAGGGATTGGGCCTAAACCAGCAGTGAGATATCCCTCTCACAATCTGGGACCGCTGGCTTCTAACTGCTCGCCTGCCTGCCTGATCGCCCCTAACTGCCCCCCTGCCAGCCTGATCGCCCTTAACTGCCTCCCCCCACCCCCCTGCTGGCCTGGTCATACCCAAATGCCCTCCCTGCTGGCCTGGTTGCCCCACACAGCCTACTGTTCAGTCGTTTGATCATCCCTCACTACCTTCCTGCTGGCCTGGTTGCCCCATGTAGCCTGCTATTCGGTCTTTACTGTTACTATGATGACATCTGGGACAATTTGAATATTCCTCTATTATTAATATAGATAGCTAAGACATGCATGCATTCACATAAATATGTTTGTGTTTAGACATTTCAAAGCTTTAATAATAAAATGTGAAACTGACA
>NW_006295980.1:391857-395241 GCF_000327345.1 Myotis davidii
AACCTGGGACCTTTCAGTCCGCAGGCTGATGCTTTATCCACTGAGCCAAACTGGTTAGGACCCAATTTGAACTTCTTAATCCCTTCACCTTTTTTACCCATCTCTCAACCCTCCTCCCATCTGACAACTGTCAAAATGTTCTCTATCTATGAGTCTGTTTCTGTTCTGTTTCTTCATTTATTTTGTTTTTTAGATTCAATTGATCATAGATCAGCCATGGGCAAACTACGGCCCGCAGGCCGGACCCGGCCCATTCGGCTGTTCTATCTGGCCCACAGAGCCGAAAGAGCGGAGGGTTCTCTTGCTCTCTCCTCTGCTCCTTCACCAGCAGCAGTGTTAACATGTATTAGTTCACACAAACACTCCATCCATGCTTTTGTTCCGGCCCTCTGGTCCAGTTTAAGAACCCATTGTGGCCCTTGAGTCAAAAAGTTTGCCCACCCCTGTCATAGATACATATTGCCATTTTATTGTTCATATTTTTTCTTTCTTTCTTATTATTCTTAAAGAAGATCCTTTACCATCTATCCTATATAATAAAAGGCTAATATGCAAATCAACCAAACAGTGGAATGACCAGTCGCTATGATGCACACTCACCACCAGGGGGTGGACGCTCAATACAGTTGTTGCCCCCTAGTGGTCAGTGCACTCCCACAGGGGGAGTGCTGCTTAGCCAGAAGCCAGGCTCATAGCTGGCAAGCGCAGCAGCCTCTCTCGCCTCCGTGGCAGCACTAAAGACCCTTGGGAGATGTCTGGCTGCCAGCTTAGGCCTGTTCTGTGGTGAGTGGGCCTAAGCCTGCAGTCAGACATCCCCCAAGGGGTCCCGGACTGCAAGACAGCGCAGGCCAGGCTGAGGGACTACCCCCTTCCCCAGTGCACGAATGTCGTGCCTAGGCCTCTAGTATGTGTGTGCGTGTGTGTGTGTGTGTGTGTGTGTGTGTGTAATATGCAAAGTGTCCCCTCAGGAGTTCAAGTGTGCGTTGAAGTTCGATCATTCACTATGTGCTGACCACCAGGGGGCAGCAGTGGGGCACTGAAGGAGTGAAGGAAGGAGGAGGCGGGGAGGTGGGGGGAACTGCCCAGTGGCGGCATGCGGGTGGTGAGGGAAGGAGGCAGGGAGGAGAGGGAACCATGCGGTGGAGTCATGTGGGTGGTGAGGGAAGGAAGTGGGGAATCTGATCAACCCTGATCACTGGCCAGGCCGACAGACCCTACCTGTGCACCAATTTCGTGCACCAGGCCTCTAATTTCATATAATGCTTGTTTGGTGGTGATGAATGATGGTTGTTCTGTAGTTTAGTTGTATCTTTTATGTGTTTGTGCGATGAGGTGAGTACTGCATTTACCTAAAGGCCACCTTGCCCAGAAGTCACCTTTTATTATTGTAGTAGTCCCAGCTTCCAACACTATGCTGAATAAGAGTGATAAGAGTACACATCCTTGCCTTGTTTCCAATCTCCATGAAAACATTGTCTTTTACCATTATCTTTGAAGTTAGTATAGGGATATTTGGTGATAGTCTTTATCAAGTCTATACCAGTATAACTTCTATGTTTCTTACTTTTTTATAATAAACTAGAGGCCCGGTGCACGAAAGTCATGCACTGGGGGGGTATCCCTGGGACCCCCTCCACTCTGGGACCTCTCAGGGGATGTCCAACTGCCGGCAGTTGGGTTGGACATCCCTCTCACAGTCCAGGACTGCTGGTCCCCAACCGCTCCCCTGCCTGCCTGCCTGACTGCCCCTTAACTTCTTCTGCCTGCCAGCCTGATCAACCGCTAACCACTGCCCTGACAGCCTGATCGACTCCTAACTGCTCCTCTGCTGACCTGATCGCCCCCAACTGCCCTCCCCTACAGGCCTGGTTCCTCCCAAATGCCCTCCCTTGCTGGTCTGATTGCCCCCAACTTCCCTCCTCTGCTGGCCTGGTCACCCCTAACTGCCCTCCTCTGCCATCCTGGATGCCCCCAAATTCCCTCCTTTGCTGGCCTGGTCCCCCCCAACTACCCTCCCCTGCCAGCCCAGTCACCCCCAACTGCCCTCCCCTGCCGTCCTGGTTGCCCCTAATTGCCCTTCCCTGCAGGCCTGGTTCCCCCAACTGCCTCCCCTGCAGGCCTGGTCCCCCCAACTGCCTCCCCTGCAGGCCTGATTGCCTCCAACTGTCCTCCCCTGCCAGCCATCTTGTGGCCGCCATCTTTTGCCCACATGGGGGTGGCCATCTTGTGTGAGGGTGTGAAGGTCAATTTGCATATTACCTCTTTATTATACAGAATGGATGTGGAATTTATCAAATACTTTTCTGTGTAAGTTGATAGGGTTATGATCTTTCAAAACTCATTGATGTGGTGAGTTGTATTGATCAATTTCATATATTGAACCAGCTTAGCATAGCTGCAGTAAATCTGGCTTGATTATGGTATATAATGCTTAAATATTGTTATATTCAGTCTACCAATATTTTGGTCCTCACCAAATATTGCATTTAAGATCATGGGAGATTTAGTTAGTCTATAGTCTTTTTTTTTAGTGTACTGTTCTTGTATGATTTTTCTATCAGGGTAATACTGGCCTTATTTTTATTTTTTTAATTTATTATATGTATTTTATTTTGATCTGTCATTGATGATTGTGAATTTGGTTGACACTTCTATTATAGAGAATGAGCAAATAGCAATATTAAAATATTTCTTCTAATTAATTTCCTTTCAATGTGCACAAATTCTTGCACCGGCCAGTAGTGTTTTCATATATCTCTTGCCCTTCTGTAGGTCCTCTTTCAAAAAGTGTGTATTGCCCTGACCTGTTTGGCTCAGTGGATAGAGCGTCGGCCTGTGGACTGAAGGGTCCCAGGTTCAATTCCAGTTAAGGGCATGTACCTTGGTTGTGGGCACATCCCCAGTGGGGAGTGTGCAGGAGGCAGCTGATAGATGTTCCTCTCTCATCAGTGTTTCTAACTCTCTATCCTTCTCCCTTCCTCTCTGTAAAAAAATCAATAAAATATATTTTGGGAAAAAAAAGTATGTATTGAGTTCCTCTGCTCATTTTTTGATTGGGTTGTTTATCTTACTTTTGTTAAGTTGTATGAGTTCCCTGTAAATTGTAGAGATTAAACCCTTATTGGAGATAACATTGGCAAATAGGTTCTCCCATGCAGTGGGTTTTCTTGTTGTTTTGTTGATGGTTTCTTTTGCTGTGCAGAAGCTTTTTATTTTGATGTAGTCCCATTTGTTTATTTTCTCCTTAGTTTAGTTTCCGTTGCCTTAGGCGAGTGGTCGGCAAACTCATTAGTCAGCAGAGCCAAAAATCAACAGTACAATGATTGAATTTTCTTTTGAGAGCCAAATTTTTTAAACTTAAACTTTACAGGTAGGTACATTGTT
>NW_006295980.1:395419-404695 GCF_000327345.1 Myotis davidii
TGGCGTGGGAGCCGCAGTTTGCCAACCACTGCCTTAGGCGTTGTATCAGTATAGATATTGCTTCTTCTAAGATTTTTATGGTTTCCCATCCTATCTTTAAGTCCTTTATCCATATTGAGTTTATTTTTGTGTATGGTGTAAGTTGGTGGTCTAATTTCATTTTTTTTGCATTTATCTGTCCAATTTTCCCAACACCATTTATTTGAGACTATCTTGACTCCATTGTATACTCTTGCCTCCTTTATCAAATATTAATTGAGTGTATTGGCCTGGGTAAATTTCTGGGTTCTGTTCTGTTCCATTGGTCTATATGTCTGTTCTTGTGCCAGTACCAGGCAGTTTTGAGGACAGTGGCTTTGTAATGTAGCTTGGTATCTGGTATTGTGATCCCTCCAATTTTGTTATTCTTTTTCAAGATTGCTGCAGCTATTCAGGGTCTTTTTTTATTCCAGATGAATGTTTGGAGTGCTTGTTCTTGGTCTGTGAAATTTTCCATTGGTATCTTAATGGGGATTGCATTAAATCTATAGATTGCTTTGAGTAGTATGGGCATTTTAACGATGAAAGAACTTTGTTTGATTGTGATTTCTGCTCTAATATTTATTATTTGCTTTCTTCAACTTGATTTGGGTTTATTTTGCTTTTTTTCTAGTTTCTTGGGGAAGAAAATTAGATTATTGATTTGAGACCTTTTCCCTTTTCTATTGTAAGCATTTCGGCTGTACATTTTCCCCCAAGCACTTCTTTAGCTTCATTCCACATATTTTGATAAGTTGTAATTTCATTTTCATTCAAGTATGTATTTTTTTTATTCCTCACCCAAGTATATTTTTTCCATTGATTTTTTACAGAGAGTGGAGGGAGGTGAAGGGGGATAGGGGGGAGAGCAAGAGGTTTTTTAGAGGGGGCGGCGGGGAGCAGGTGGGGAGTGGAGAGAAAAGCATGGATTGGTTGCCTCCCGCACGTGTCTGCACGAGGTCAGGGATAGAACCTGCAACCCAGGTACATACTCTTGACCAGGAATCGAACCTGAGATCCTTCGGTGTGCGGACCAGTGCTCCAACTACTGAACCACACTGGCCAAGGCTCAAATATGTATTTTTACATTTGAGACTTTCTCTTTAAACTATGGACTATTTAGAAGTATTGTTTAATTTCATTTATTTTTAGATTTGTGGTCTTAGATTTTGTTTTTTGAATTCTTGTCTGATTTCATTTTTATCAGATTGCCTTTTCTTAAGTTATGATTTTTTTTTGTTTGTTCTCAGTCTGATGGGTGATTTTTTATTGTGTCCTCATTTTATCTATTATGTTAGGTGAGTCTGGGTCCTATTTAAATAATTTAATGGCAGTCACCATGTTTTAGTTTATCACATAGGTTCTTTCCTACTTTTATGGGATATGCTCCAGTGACAATTTTAATTTTCAGAGACTGTTTGTCATTTCCTTGGTTTATTTGGCACAGATAGGGCTCCCATGTATCCCTCCTGGTGCTCCCTGAGGGTAAGGAAGGTATTTACCTAGGCCAGAGTATCTCTCATTGGGAATTGGGAGTCTCAGATCCACAGGGATGAATAGGCTTCCTGGGCCAGGCCCCTTGTGCCTAGGCATCTTGCTAGTTCTGCCTGCCCATTTGGTGTTTTGTAATGGATTCTTATGTTGTCAGAAGGTTTTCCATTAAGACTGGGGAAGGAAGAAGCTGTTCAGGAAGCCTTCTGTTTGTAGGTTGAGAGTTAAAAAACATTATATCTGGGTTGCCTTCTTCTGTTGGGTGTGGGTATGTAAGAAACCTTGCTATGTTATTATCCTAGTCCTGGGGTCCCAAACTATTTTCCCTTCTTTTTAACACTTTTTAAAATTCTCTGTTGGTCCCTGGCTGGCATGGCTCAGTTGTTTGGGTGTCATCCATGCACTAAATGTTGCCAGTTTGATTCCTGGTCAGGGCACATGCCCTGGTTACACGCTCAATCTAAGTAGGGGGCATGCAGGCGGCAGCCAGTTGATGTTCAGCTCTCACATCGATGTTTCTCTCTCCTCCCTTCTTGTCTCTCAAAATCAATTTTTTTAAATCTTTTTTAAATGTTATTAAAATTCTCTGTTGGTTGTGTCTTAGATTCTTTAATTGGTTTGTTGTTGGGCCTACCAGGGAGGATCAGAGAGAAATAGGTCTATGCAGTATTGTCTGGATTGGACTAAAAACCACTTGTTCCTGTATTTTTTTTAAATCATTGATTTTATTTAAGCTCCATTCCTAGTTTTGTTGTTCTGGGACACAGATGGCTGATTCTTCTGTTTATTTCAACAGGGTTAAAGCTCAAAAATGACACTGGAAATGACCCACCTATGTCTACTTCTACATTAGAAATACAAACATCAGGATGCAAAGTATTAAGAAAAGCCAGAATGAAAGTTGCCCAGAAAACAACAGACAAAGAAAATCATGGTGGTACACATAAGGTACGGAAACGGCCTCGAGCTTTTCCGGTGAAGAAGAGAAAGAAACTTTCAACTTGTAAACAAGAGCTTCCAAAACATATGGATCTTCACGGGAAAGGCCATGCAGGAGAGAAACCTTTTAAATGTCAGGAATGTGGGAAAGGCTTCAGAGTCAGCTCTGACTTAATTAAGCATCAGAGAATTCACACTGAAGAGAAACCCTATAAATGTCAACAGTGTGATAAGAGGTTTAGATGGAGTTCAGATTTAAATAAGCACTTAATGGCACACCAAGGAATAAAACCATATAGATGTTCATGGTGTGGGAAAAGCTTTAGTCATAACACAAATCTACACACACACCTAAGAATTCACACAGGAGAGAAGCCCTTTAAATGTCATGAATGTGGAAAAAGATTCATTCAGAACTCACACCTTATTAAACACCAAAGAACCCACACAGGTGAGCAGCCTTATTCCTGTAGCATATGTAGGAGAAACTTCAGCAGGCGGTCAAGCCTTCTTAGACACCAAAAGCTCCACGGGAGAAGGGAATCATGTCCGGAATCTCCAGTCTGAAGAAAGTCACCATATGGAGCTTGACCATAGAGGCAATAAAAGAATACAAAATCATGAGGCACCTAGGATTCTATCATTAACAGAAAATTTGGGAGGGGTACATGTCATGCTTCACATAAAGGAATCTAAGTTGTCTCTCTTATTCAGCATTGTGTCCTTAGTGCCTAGCACAAGACTGATAACATAATGGGTACTTTTTAAATAAAAGAATGAAAATATAGCAATCATATGTCTATAGTTATCTATCTATCTATCTATCTATCTATCTATTACCTTCCCAACCCTATGTGATTTAAATTCTTCAGGTAGGTATCAGGTCCTCAGCTAATGTATCATTCTCAGGAGAGGTGGAAAGTAAGAATATTTAGGTTCTCTGAAGGGAGCTCAGAGAGTATTACTACGTTAGACTTCCTAAGGCTATTATTCTTTGTGGATAAACAACCAAGCCCATGGCTCAGGGAACTTTATTCTGGAACAGTAAGAGAGGATTCACTGTTTGCCCTGGGAGAAGCACACCCATTCTAGTTGCTTCTCCCATGAACACTACTGCAATGTTTTCTGTCAAGGAATTTCAAGTCACATGTGGAAGCCTGATATCAACACAGAATTGGGACCTTGTAAGCACTTGATATGTCTCCTCCTGCTGATCCTTTCAACACTGAGGTATATAGTGTAATGATGAAGGAGGCAGTCTGGGCCCTCATTCAGTTATCTTCGAAAGCACAGAGCAGTGGTTAATGGTCTTTTTTTACTTTAACTTTGTGGACTAGAAGCTTTCAAATTGGTGCCACACTGCTCCAGGGCCTAAAGGGAGGCCCATTATTATAGCTGTTCAACACAACCCCATACACCTGGATGCTCTGCTGAAAATCTTGAGATTTTGTAAACTACTTTACTATGAAATGCAAGGAGAGCCCTGTGACCTAACCTCAATGCACATATCAGGAGGAAACATCCAGAAGTGTCAGAGCAAAGTAAGGCCTGTGGCTTAGAATGATAGCCTCAGTGAGAGCTTGGTCAGATGGAAACTGGTTTTTGACATTGGCGGTTTCTCTTCCTTCCCAGTGGCCTCAGTGATTATCTTCTGAAAAGTAATGTGATGTCAAGGGAAGTTGGAAGACATGGATTTATATCTTCGTCCAATCCTAGTTTAAGATGTTGACCAAGGCTTCTATATATTGATTCATAAAATTGTACCTTTTTATGAAAGTGGCATGTTGTTTCATATTAAATTTGAACATTAAACAAAACATTGTTACCAAATTATATAGAGATGGCCAATGTTCACTTTTTTGAAATACATATATATTTTTTTCATCAAGATATTTGATATTTGATGTAAATATCTTTTCACCAGATTTTTTTTTCATCAAGAAACTTCTTTAAACCTATTTTCAGTTTTGTAAAATGGAGATAATTCCTTCTTCTCAGGGCTGCTGTGTGGATTAAATGAGACATGTGAGCATGCCTAACACTGATGGGCCACATAACTGTTCCATAAATATTTGGAGCATTCATCTTTCACCTAGTTTTTTTTTTAATTTTTAAAAATTTTATTTGATTTTTTTTCAGTTATAGTTTACATTCTACATTATTTTATATCAGTTTCAGGTATTTTATTCCTCACCTGAGTATATGGTTTTTTTAATTGATTTTTTTTTTATAGAGAGAGGAAGGGAATGAAAGAAAGAGAAAGAAACATCCATGCAGGGATCAAGCCCAAAGTCTAAATATGTGCCCTGACTAGGAATAGAACATGCAACCTTTTGGTATATGAGACAATGCTCTAACCAACTGAGCCACCTGGCCAGGGCACTCGTTATTTTTTTTTAATATATTTTATTGATTTTCTACAGAAAGGAAGGGAGAGGGACAGAGAGTTAGAAACATCTAATCAGCTGCTTCCTGCACACCCCCCACCGGGGATGTGCCCACAACCAAGGAACATGCCTGTGATCGGAACCGAACCCGGGACCCCCCAGCCCGCAGGCAGACGCTCTATCCACTGAGCCAAACCAGTCAGGGCAGTTATTTTTTTTAAATCAACTTTATCTAGTCCAGATTTTAAGCATCCCTAATTAATAGGATGTTTAAGCCTGTTCGTGATGGTCTGAATGGTAGCCTTCTGGTATAACATTTTCTGAGGTGCTTCTCTCTAGGCTTTTAAACAATTAGCTAATGTCCCTATTCAGCTAGTTACACTTTAAATGAGGGACAGAACCAAAATATACTAGATGCCTGGAAAAGGAAGGGGGGGGTGATGGCTGGATTGGAATTTTTGTGGATAGTATTTACACCGTTAGGTGCATCCTCAAACTAATGAAAGAAGGAAAAGGTGAGTGTACAATGGTAACTAAAAAGAATGAAAGTGCTAAACCCAGAGGAAGAAGTCGCGTGGAAGGAAAAGATCCCACTATATTCCTAAAACTTGGAGGCTGACTGCCCCTCCCCCCATCCTTTCCAGAATTTAATGAGATTGTGTCCTTGGAACTAAGGGGACATTAAACTTCTTGCAGAGGGTACGCTCTGCATGAATCCATGTTTAGTAGCACCCTGGATAGCTGCTATCATTATCACTTCGTATAACATTTAGAACAGTGACTCAAAAATGGAAGGAAGTACTGCATCAATGGAGCCAGCAGTTACTGTCTACTCGAGAGATTCAGCAAAGTTCCTAACAACAGGTGAGCAAAAGGGCACTCCATTTTCACATAACTGCCAATCCCTGTTACAACACCTGTTAGCTTGAAAACTCATTTTGCAGATTCTCATCTAGCATTCCCAGGAGAGGTAAAAAACAACAGGGAATATGGGTCCTGTTATAGAAATGAGTTATTTAAGGTAAGTGTCAGGAAGGCCTTTAGATATGAATGGGCAGAAACAGGAAGGGAAGTGAGGATTCTTGATTCCAAGTTCAAACTGCATTGCTCTTTGACTACAATGGCTACAGGAAAAAAGGACAGTCTTGTTCTCATGGTGTGGAACACTAGAAGTTGGGGGTTCTTCGCTGACACATCAGTACCTATTCTTTCATACCTCTGATACAGCCTTGTAGGGCCCCATTTCCCATACATCCTGACCATTTGTATCAACACTCACCATAAAAAAGAAGACATGAGCACTAAGAAAAGTGGCAGAATGGAATAAAGAGAAGAACTGTCACTGCTTTTTACTTGCCCATTACCTCCACAATATATGGCTAAGAGATGTGAACGCCACTGCCTTTCTAAAGACAACAGGAAGACTATGAAAACTCAGGGACTAGAGAAGCAGGCCAATTTTTTTTTCAGGGAACTGAAGTGGCGGAGTATTCCAACTTCAGATCCAACAGGAGACAAAAGCTTGACCTGAGCCAGGTGTGAGTTTACATCCCAGTTTCTGAGCTCCTATCCTCAGAAACATCAGGGAAAAGATTAGCTGGACAAAGAGTATGAGAACGGAGCTGGGATAGCAGAGGACAGCAGTCCTTTCCCACTCAGGTCTGCATTTGTAAGGCCTGTGGTAGGAAGTCATGGGCTCAGCAAGCAGAAATCTGCTTCTTGCTGTGGTTGAGGCACAAGAGCATGCCATTGACACCAGGCCATTTCATGCAGGACCCATGTCTTTACATTCTCCCTCCAAGCAAATGACATGGCTTCTAACCCAAATCCTGTTCAGGTCCCTTTTCACTGACTTACTCCCCCTACCACAGGTCAGCTCTGCTCCCTGACACTACCTATTCCTTTCCCACAGCACAGGAAAGGTGCCCAGGGACATGAGCCCATAATGGTAATTGTGTTCCTCTGTTCCAAGAAGAATAGACACAATAACTAAGAATGGCTGAGGGTGGGGAGAGTTTTTAATTTAAAGGAGGGTATTCTCTTAAAAAGTCCTGTTCCTGGCTGGACAGCTGTACACAGTTGCTGATAAGCCCTTCCATTTTTATTCTTGTCTTTGCCTTCTCTCTGTTGCCTGTTCCTTACTACTCTGTGGATTTAGGCAAGGGACACAGCTATGGAAGAAGGGTCAAGGAGTCAGGGAAATTCCCGAAGACCAGCAATCATGAACGTTTGAGGAGAGAGGGCAGTGGCCATGGTTGAGTGGAGCATGGTGAGTCCCATATAACCTCAGCTCCTCTGGACAAACCAGCGAAGGGAGGGAGGAAAGGAGGCCAGGCTACCTTTGGGAAGCAGTTCTGCTCTAGGGCTGGGATTTAGTGATGAAGTAGAAAGGAAGAGCTAGGAAACACCAGGAAAGATTTCCCATGCACCTTCTCAGGTTCAGTTTGTCTAAGCAAGACTTGGAGTGGCAAGAAGGAACTGACTCCCAATACAAGGGCTGCAGACACCTCAGAAGAACTCAGATTTGGTAGCACAAGATCTCATGTCTGAGGGAGTTATCTCTTCAGGTAGTGTGAAGCTACTCAGAAGCACAGCTAGAATCACCTCAATAGAACAAAAGACACTCTTATTACCCAGGAAATTCCAAGGGATTTAGGAACTCTGTTTCAAAAACTGGTCCCACCCTAGGTGGTTTGGCTCAGTGGATAAAGCGTCAACCTGTGGACCGAAGAGTCCTGGGTTCAATTCTGGTCAAGGGCTCATACCTTGGTTGCAGGCTCCTCACCAGCTCGCGCCCTGGTCAGGGTGTGTACGGGAGGCAACCAATCGATGTGTTTGTCTCACATCAATATTTCTGTCTTTCCCTCTTTCTTCCACTCTCTAAAAATCAGTGGAAAAATATCCTCCTTGGATGAGGATTACAAACAAACAAACAAAAAAACTGGTGCCAAAGACCAACTATTACAACAAAAGATGCTTCTAGTGTTATCACTTAGGACATTACAAAGGTTTTAGGAGCTTTGTGCCAGGAACTGGGAGTAGAATTCAATATATATCTTTTCTATTATTTTACATTTACTCTCTATTTTATATATTTGAAATTAATGACAACACAATCAATAAAATTCAAATGACTTCAAAACCCTGTACTTATCCCCACTAAAACTAGGGTTGCATATAGTTGAAATGATGATAGCCACATATTTTTGTTCTTGAAACTCATCTACCCATACGACCTTTGTATCATCAGATTAATGCTTTGTTAAATAATTCTGATTTTCCTGCCTTTGAAACAGACAAAAGAGATTATAGATAGATAGAATGTTACAAATCTGGCCAATAATTTTTCATGTAATAGTATAAAGCAAATATTAACAAATTGTGTAAGTCTATACCACATTTTCTCTAAAATATCATCAATCATAATACAAATCCCAATTTCAGATATGTTACATGAGGAAAGAAAAAGTCAATGCATATTAGCATGGTAATCTTTCATGGGGGGAAAAATACTCTATCTCCCCAAAGACCACAGCAATGATAGGGGAGTTATATTTTATAAAGAAGTAACACAGGTATATCCCCACCTAAAAGTGAGATAACTATATCCATGGACGAATAGAGGATCCAAATGACAGAGGAAAAAGGGAGGAGAAACAACACACAGACTGTTAGGCTTCATGCCCAAAAGTAAATTGCTAAGGCCAGAAATGCAAATTCCAAGCTTGGGATGGGGACTGGAGATGGGTTTACTTCACAAGAGGTAAAGTGGGAGTGAGGCAGAAAACAACCATGTTTCTGTTCTTTCTGCTGCTGAAGACAGTGGAGGCAATTCTTTTCCTTTAATGTGGTTTTGATAATAGGGAAAGGCGTGTAATAAGAATAGAGCCACAGTTGTCTAATAATTATTCACCTTAATAATTATAGATAAGTTTTATTACAGAACCTGGGAAACTGGAGGATGAAACAAGGCTGTAAAAAGATACAGTGCCTTGATGGGTCCATTACTCAGAAAAGAAATACATTTTGAGAACAGATCAAGGACAAAACATGCCTTGATTTGGTTACTGTGCCCAGACCATGACCCCCTTGGGAGTTTTTCTCAGGAACACTGACCATTCTCCGGTTCCAGGAATGGGGCTGAGCTGTTTGTAACATCATAGAAGATTAGCCAACTTGTTATTAGACTTAAGCTCCTGGAGGCCCGACTGCAGACTCTACCCTCCCCTTTCCATGTTACCTGCAGTTCACAGCTGCACATAGCTATCTTCTCCCTCATCCTATCTAATAAAAGAGAAACATGGTAATTGGCGTATGACTGCTACCCTTCCCATTGGCTAATCAGGGCGATATGCAAATAAACTGCCAGCCAAGATGGCGGCCAGCAGCCAGGCAGCTTGAAACTAACATGAGGCTTGCTTGCTTCAGTGATGGAGGACTC
>NW_006295980.1:405741-408081 GCF_000327345.1 Myotis davidii
GGGCCTGCTCTGCCACCTGGGAGCAGGCCTAAGCCAGCAGGTCATTATCTCCCGAGGGGTCCCAGACTGCTAGAGAGCATAGGCCTGGCTGAGGGAACCCCCCTTCTCCCCCCCCGAGTGCACAAATTTTTGTGCACCGGGCCTCTAGTGTGTATATATTCAGCCAACTGGCAAGGGGGGGCGGGGGGTTCAGAGCAGAATTTGGAGAAGTGCCTATTCAGGTCGTCTGTATATTTTTAAATTGGAGTATTTGCTTTTTGTTGTTGTTCAGTTAATGAGTTTTTTAAAATAGATTTTTGATATTAACCACTTATAGGATATATCATTGGGCAATATCTTCCATTCAGTAGGTAGTCTTTTTGTTTTGTTGATGGTTTTCTTTGCAAAAACTTCAATTTGATGATGTTAGAAGGGCTTTTCTTAAACTCAAGGTTGGTGTAGCCATGCTCTGTGCTGAAGAGCCTTGAGCATTTCACTTTAATTACCAGGGATTCCAGTAGCTAGATTGGTTCCAGACTGCCTCCTAACTGGATACCACAGCTGCAGTCAGAGTGCATTAGACTTTTCACTCAGGGCTAGTTCATGACCCACAGTTGAAGAGCCCTAGGTCCTCTAGCATGCCTCACCTAACTTCCCCCACAGGTTCAATCCCCCCCCACCCCGCAAACCACCCAACCAGCATGGCACAAGAATATCTTACACATGTTGTTGAAACTTTCAACTACTCTTTCATGAGTGCTTATGCCAGGCACTGTTTGCATGGTATATGTTATCTTCCTAACACTTCTGTGGTTCCCTTGCAAGGAAAAGGTTATCATCCCCATATTGCAGTCAGACACCTGAGTCACTTGAGCAGAGCCAGAATTCAAACTCAGGTCAATCACATTCCTGCGCCATTTTTCTGTTCACAAGTAATCCATATTTTCTCCCTGGAAGAGTAACATTATTTTATTAGTCAATAACTATGGATGTCATTTTTTCTGCTGATATATAAATCTCAAAATGGGCCATGCTTATTATTTAATTACCAGGGATTCTTTTTTTTTTAAATATATTTTATTGATTTTTTACAGAGAGGAAGGGAGAGAGATAGAGAGTTAGAAACATCGATCAGTTGCCTCCCGCACATCCCCCACCGGGGAACTGCCCGCAACCAAGGCACATGCCCTTGACCGGAATCGAACCCGGGACCTTTCAGTCCGCAGGCCGACGCTCCATCCACTGAGCCAAACCGGTTTCGGCAGGGATTCTTACTGATCAGTTACAAAGTTCTGATGCCTGGATGGACACAAAGACCTGTGTGTGACTGAGCAGGAATCAAAGTTTTCTATGAGTTCCCGTTGGTTGAATTATCTACTGTTAACATAGCTGCCGGAGTCCATTCATTATCTTTGCTGGCTGGGTTTGGACGGAGACCCCCCAGAGAAGGCTGGTGACCTTTGAGGTTCTAGTGGAAGTCAGGACTGTGAATTACCCAGTAGGTTTGAGTGGTGATGGTTGAAGCATCTCCACCTTAGTTCACTTAATTAGATCTTTGTTGATTGTTGTTGATCAGATGCTCCTGGAGATCTGTTGATGAGTTAATCAGGTATTCTGCCTATTCCTGAAAATTGTCTGCTGATGTGTGTCATTAAAACCTCTTTACCCTAAGGGCTACTCCAGACGAATAAAAGCTTGGAGAGACCTGAGCGAAGCGGGAGGAGGAAGTCTTTCCAGAGGAGGAAGTCTTTCCGGACTTGCCCGCCTGGTCCCCCGGTATTGCAAAATTATCTTGTGTCTTTTTCATTTGTTGTGCGGCTCCTCTTTCAGATACCGAACCCTTCTCCACGCGGGTCGTGGAGGGAATCACTCAGCAATGGTCAGATGGCACAAGTAGGCCAGAAACTTATTCTGGAAGCAGAACCTTGGATATTGACACTAGCACTTCTTGCTATCTTGAGAATCTAAGAAATACTCACATTGATGTTCCAGGAATTAGAAGAGTGGACATTTTATTCATTATTTCACATATTGCTTTCATTTCTATTTGCTTTGATTCTTCACCTTGGTTATGACCAAACTTTTTGGGAAGCCTCTGTTTTAACAGTTTATATTATTCACCTCTCTTCAATTAAGTTATGTAATAAATATTGAAATGTAATGAACTTCTGTCTTTTGAAAGATGAAGAAGCTGGAAGTTTTCAATTATGTTGCTCCAAGGAGGTGACACACAACATACTTATCTGTTTGACACAAGCTAAACAATGATAGGTGATGTTAACAGAAAGGTCCGACAGGTATGCCTCTAAGAGATAAATCACATGAGCAGCAGTATTTCATTAAAGCTCATTTTACCAGTAT
>NW_006295980.1:409994-412867 GCF_000327345.1 Myotis davidii
CCTGGGGTAGGACCCTGACCCTTGAAGGCTACAGGGTTACACATCTGGGGGGAGGGGTGCCGGAGTCCATTCATTATCTTTGCTGGCTGGGTTTGGACGGAGACCCCCCAGAGAAGGCTGGTGACCTTTTGGAAGTTAGAACTGTGAACTACCCAGTAGGTTTGAGTGGTGATGGTTGAAGCATCTCCACCTTAGTTCACTCAATTAGATCTTTGTTGATTGTTGTTAATCGGATGCTCCTGGAGATCTGTTGATGGGTTAATCGGGTATTCTGCCTATTCCTGAAGATTGTTTGCGGATGTGTGTCATTAAAACCTCTTTACCCTAAGGGCTACTCCAGATGAATAAAAGCTTGGTGAGACCTGAGCAAAGGGGAGAAGGAAGTCTTTCCAGAGGAGGAAGTCTTTCCGGACTTGCCCGCCTGGTCCCCCGGTATTGCAAAATTATCTTGTGTCTTTTTCATTTGTTGTGCAGCTCCTCTTTCAGATACCGAACCCTTCTCCACGCGGGTTGTGGAAGGAATCACTCAGCATCTGGCACCCGAACGTGGAGGGAGTGTTACTCAGCAATAGCACAGGTATTTTATATTTCACTGAGGACATGATCTTTTTGTGTTTTTGTCATTTACTTCAATACCGAGTTCCTTGGATTGTATTAATACAATAACACCCAAGCCAGGTATAGTCCCTCAAAATGGATCAGCCCCTAAGCATATTGATAGCACAAATAGCAGATATGTGAAGTTCTTAAGTTGAATCAGAAATTTTTTACTGGGCTCTCAGCAGACCAGCAGGCACTGTAAGGATCCTGAAGGCAGCTGCCTCACAGCCAACCTCTGGTGCCTGAGGCAAATGAAAATATGGAACAAAGGACCATGTGATGAAAGTTACACACAGAAAACTGGACTCTTCAAGCTGCTGACTTCCTAATAACAGGCCAAGGAAGTCTTCTGAGCAGAATCTAAAGCACGTATAAATTAATCTGAAATGATCAGGAGGAAAGTGGAATTTTCCAGTCAAAGCAGGATATGTTGGCAATTGCATCAAAAAGAGTAAATTACTCAGGGATAAACTTAACCAAGGAGATGAAAGACCTGTACTCTAAAAACTATAGACATTGAAGAAAGAAATTCAAGAGGACACAAGTAAGTAGAAGGATATGCTGTGCTCAGGGATTTGAAGGATTAATATTGTTGTAATGACCATACTACACAAAGCAATTTACAGGTTCAAAGCAATTCCTATAAAAATATGAATATTATTCTTCTCAGATGTAGAACAAATAATCCTAAAATTTATCTGGAACTAAAAAAGAACCTGAATACCCAAAGCAACCTTGACAAAGAACAAAGTTGGAAGTATCACACTCCCTGATCTCAAACTTTACTACAAAGTTATAATAATCAAAACACACAGATAAATGGAACAGAATAGAGATCCCAGAAATAAACCAACACCTATCTGGTCAACTAATCTATGACAAAGGAGATAAAAATATACACTGGATTAACAACAGTCTCTCCCACAAGTGGTGTTGGGAAAACTGGATACATACATACAAAAAAAGAAAGAAGAAAGAAAGAAAGAAAGAAAGAAAGAAAGAAAGAAAGAAAGAAAGGAAGAAAGAAAGAAACTGGCCCAATTTATTATACTATATACCAAAACAAACTCAAAATGGGTTAAAGACAAATGTAAGGCCTGAAACCATTAAACTTCTAGAGGAAAATATAGGAAATAAACTCTTTGACATATGTCTGAGTAATAACTTTTTTGATAAGTTCCCTCAAGTAAGGAAAACAAAAGCAAAAATAAACAAATGGGACTGCGAAAGAAACCTTCAATAAAAGAAAAAGACAACATGCTGAATATATTCACAGATGTTATTTCCAATAAAGGGTTGAAATACAAAATATATAAGGAGCAAATATAACTCAATAACAAAAATAAACACTCCAATAAAAAAAAATGGTCAGAAGACACAAAAAGACATATTCCCAAAGAGGACATACAGATGGCTAACAGACATGAAAAGATGCCCAGCATAACTCATCATCAAGAAAATGAAAATCAAACCACAATGAGATATCACCCACACCAGTCAGAATGGCTATTATAAAAAAGTCAAAAAATGACATGTTCTGTCGAGGATATGAAGAAAAGGAAACTGTGCCGAGCCAGCATGGCCATGGGTGAACCTGAGCAGGGGGTGGGGATGGGGGGGCGGATGGAGGTGAAGGATTTTGAAAAGACAGACAAGAGAATAAAACTGGGTCTAGGTGGGACACTGCACTCTCTGATGGAGAGACAGCTCCATGGCCTGTAAGCCTAGTCTTTATTTTATAGCCAGATTCTATGAGGCAAAGTAAGGGTGTGGTTACGTTCTCACGGGTTTTGAATCTACTCAATTACATGCACATGATCAAGCTTTGTTTACTTGCTGCACCTCCCGCAGCCCATATCGCTCAGCCACGTGGGACCACAGGTTCAGACCATAAGGTCAAGCTTACTATAGCCTTTGGCTATTACTGTGCTGGAACTTGCACGTGTCTTTGCCACGAGAGGATCATGCCTTCTCATTAGTCCCAGGCTTGAACCTGTCCAAATGCTGTAGCCGCTCGCCACAGGAAACCCTTGTGCACTGTTGTTGTGACTGCAAACTTGTATAGCCTTTATGGAAAAACAGTATGAAGATTCTTCAAAAATCTAAAAATATATATACCATACAATCCAGCAATTTCTCCCCTTGGTTTTTCTATGTTCATTGCAGCATTATTTGCAATAGCTAAGATATTGGAAGCAACCCAAGTGCCCATCAACAGATGACTGGATACAGAAGATGTGGATAAAGGCAATAGATTATCACTCCGCCATAAA
>NW_006295980.1:413978-422682 GCF_000327345.1 Myotis davidii
AAAAGTGCAGTTGGGTTGCAGCACAGGAGAGAAATTCAGAAGGGGAATATTAAAGTAATGACTGCAGTAGGAGAAGAGGGAAACTGTTTCCCTGGCCACAGGTGCTGGCACCCTAGACCACAGGACTGGTAGCTTCTCCGGGTGGCTGCAGCCTGGGACCTCTGGCCGGTAGCTTGTCCATCTCCTGGGCTGTAGCCAGCCCCAGGCACTGGCACCTGGACCAAAGGTGGCTGCAGGGTTCTTCTGGGGGCTTCTTCTTCTTCTGTGCTTCCAGGGAGGGCGTCAGTTATGTGTCATGCAAACCTAGGCGTCACCCATCTCAGAAGCCGGTGCAGGTCAGGGAAGTGCTGGCAGGGGACGCTGGCGGCGGCCGCTTTCCTGCCACCACACTGGGCTTCTGCAGTCACTGATTGATCACTGCAGAAGCCGAGTGCGGGGACAGGGAAGCAACCGCCTAAGCCCAACTTGTGCCTTCTTGCAGTTGGGGGCCCCTTCCCTTGGCTGCTGGCACCAGTTTTCCTCTGGTGGCAGGAACCGAGGCCTTTGTTCTTTGCCTGGTAGGGACCCTCGCAGTGGACTTCATTCTCCGCTCCCGCTGCCCAGCTTGGCTCCCAGGGGCAGAGCCAGCGCACTGGCTTTGCTCTCCTTGCTCCCCATGCAGGCCTTCGGCCTTCGGCCTTCGCTCGCTGCTCCTGCCCCAGGCCAGTGACTCCCGGGGGTGGAGCCCCTCGATGGCGGCAGCGGCATGGAGGGCTGCTCCTACCTGGGGACAGCAGGCTTTGCTCCATCACTTGGAGCCAACATATGCAAATTAGCCGCCATCTTGGCTGGCGATTAATTTGCATATCTCGCTGATTAGCCAATGGGAAGGATAGCGAAGTTATGGTTAATTACCATGTTTCTCTCTTATTAGATAGGATATTTAAATGCCATTTAACAAAGAAAAATCAACCAAAAAATGAGTTCGTGTGTCACCTCTGACACGTGTGTCATAGGTTTGCCATCACTGACCTAGAGGGTACTATGCTAAGTGAAATAAGTCAGGAAACAAAACAAATAAAACAAAACAAAAGCTGACTCATAGAAACAAAGATGAAAAGAATGGTAACCAGAAGGAAGCAGGTATGGGGATAGGGGGAAATGGGTAGCAGAACATAGTAAACTAGTGGCCCAGTGCACAGAATTCATGTGGGGGGGGGGTGTCCCTCAGTCTGGCCTGCACCCTCTCCAATCTGGGACCACTCAGGGAATGTCTGACTGCCGGTTATTGCCCAATCCCTGTGGGACTGGGTCTAAACCAGCAGTCTGACATCCCTCTTGCAATCCAGAACTGCTTTCTCCTAACCACTCATCTGCCTGCCTGCATGATTGCCCCTAACCACTCTGCCTGCCAGCCTGATCGCCCCTAACTGGCCCCCTCTGCCAGCCTTCTTGCCCACAACTGCTCCCCCGCCAGCCTGCTCACCCCCAACTGTCCCCACCGCCAGCCTGCCCGCACCTAACCGCCTCTGCCTCAGCCCCGCCACCATGGCTTTGTCCAGAAGGACATCTGGTCTCCCAGAAGTTCTCCAGTCTAATTACCATATTACTCTTTTATTAGTATAGACTAGGGGCCCAGTGCACGAAATTCATGCATGGAGGGGGAGTTCCCTCAGTCCAGCCTGCACCCACTCCAATCGGGGATCCCTCAGGGGATCGGGACTAAACCGGCAGTTGGACACCCCTCTCACAATCTGAGACTGCTGACTCCTAACCACTCGCTTTCCTGCCTGCCTGATCACCCCTAACCTCTCAGCCTGCCTGCCTGATTGCCCCTAACTGCCTCTATGGTTTCCCTTCCTTTCTGTATCTCCTTGTTTGGCTTTCTACAAGAGACTATTTTCTTCCTGTGGTCTAATCCTGCATTATCAGTATGGTAGGCAACAGCCAAAGGTGGGTCTTGAGTACTAGAAGTGTGGCAAGTCCAAACTGGGATATGGTATAAGTATAAAATGCCCAGGGAGAAGAGTCCTGGGTCCTGGAGTGATCTGGTACAACATCACTATTCCCTTGCTTTTTCACATTAAAGGTGGAAGAACTCTGACATGCAGCATGATCTCACCATCCCCAGTGTCTAAGAGCTGTTGCTTAGTATGAGAATGAATGGACTCCCCTTCAGTGTAAATCAAGAAAGCTGTATGGCATAAAAACACATCAAATCAAAAGGAGTGAAATGTAGTTTTATTTCAACAGCTGATCAAAGGAGGAGTCTGTTATTTGAAATCATTTTTTTCCTGCATTTTCAAAAATCACAGGTAGTCATAAGCAGGTAAGTCCCATGTTGTTTTGACAAAGGACATCTCCACCCAGGTGTGGATCTTGTCAACATCCACAGCCACTTTGACAGATCCACATTATTTCTGGAACTGAACAGCCTTGGGCATAGTCAAACCAGCATTTGAACCTGAACATTCTTCCTCCATAATCCTGTGCATTTAAATACCAAGCTCTACTGTCGGTGTCATCTGTATCTCAAATCCAGACTATTGTATTTCTAGGTTCACATCCTTGTCTAGCATAGTGTCTACTTTCAGAGTTTTTATTTTTAGTGTGTGTTTGCTTTGAGGTTACTTAATATAAATTTTTGTTTAGCCATCTCATGGGTGACACTAAGTTGAAAACTGCAGGGACATGTGACAGGATGCTGTAATAATTATGGCTTGATTAATGAGTTAATCTATCAAGCAGTGATGTTTTGTCTGGCAATGTGCTTCTGAAAATTGGACAAAAAGACACCATAGTTGTAGAAGAAGAAAAACATCGCATAGATTAATATCAATCAAAGAGAGAGTTGCTTGAATTTGGGGACAGTTTCTATTCTTTGTGGGCTCACTTTTTTTTTCTTCATTCTGTTTGTTGTGGCTTGTTTTTTTTAATGTGATCTAGTGTAGTGATCATAGAGTAGTATTTAAAGTCCTACTTGCCTGATAGAATGGGCGCTTCTGTCCTTATTTTGTAGTCTTTTCCATTAATAAAACTATAAATTATGAATCAGTTCTTCTATCATTTAAAAAATATGGCTAACAGTGATAATTACTGTATTCTATTATCCTGCGAAGTCCTTTTGTCACATAAAAAATTAAATTCTATAGACTCTATTCCCAGAAGTGGAATTGCTAGGTCAAAGCATGTGCCTTTTAAACACTTTTTAAAACAACTTTATTGAGGTATATGGGCATGTAACAAAATCCTCCCATTTTAAGAGTACAATTCAATGACTTTTTAAATAAGTCTACCGAGTCCTGCAACCATCACCACAGCCCAGAGGGATACCATTTTAATGGGTATCATCAAATTATTCTTTATTTATATTGTAGTAGTTGACACTCTAAGCAGCAAGAGTGTGGACTGACTGTTCACCAATATTTACAAGGACTGGATTACTATCAATCTGAAATCTTTGCCAGCCTGAGAAGTGAAAAGCAGTCTCATAACTTTATTTTGCATTTCATTATTTTTTGTACTAAATACACCTTTTGTTTTGTTTTTATTGTTTTGTAAAAAGTATTTCTTTAAATATTACTGAAAATAAAGCAACTTTTCCTTTCTTAGAACTATTTCTATATAAGGGACATTATAACTATTTGGTAGATTAATTAGAATTTTATTAGGAAAATTATCATATAAAGGTTTTGTAAACATTTCCTCCAAGGCAGTTGCTTTATGGAGTGTGATTTTTATATAATTTACATATGTTCACCTGTCTATATGGCCTTTGGTTTTAATAAGATTCCTTAGAGAGGCTTCTTTTCCTTTATAATTTTCACAAGTATTCACATAGATTTTCCTCAGAAAGATATTTATTTATTTATGGCTGATTATTCGGCCTGCATGGAATTAACTTAGGTGAAAAGACTGAGAGAAGGATCCAGATCTTATCTTGCTAACAGCCGTCTAGTAGTTTCCATACTATTAAATGAATAATCAAGTTTTTCCCTAATGAGTTAAAATGGTATCACCATGAGCATTTGAATCAAATGGGACTTCTGATTGTGTCCTATTGATTGTGTAGTTTTACCTTGGTGAGATGATCAAATGTTTGAATTACTGAAGCATGGTAGTTTATTTCAGTGTTTGGTAGCTTAATTTTACTGTCAAAATTATTTATTTATTTAGTTAGTTAGTTATTGAATTTATTTTTGGAATGCAAGCATGTTGCTTTTTTTTCTGGATTGATTTTAGAGTCACCATTAAGTCCTCTCCACCTTCTCAAAAACAGCAACAACAACAAAAACTGTTTCTATTGGGGTGATGTTAGTTTTATAGATTTCCTTTAGGGAAAATTGATATGCTGATGGTAGTCTTTTCCCAAAGCATGTCTCTCCTTTTATGTGCTTCTGAACAGTTTCATATTGTACTTACAATAGGTCCTGTGCACATTTTGCTAAGTTTGTATAAGAATTTTCCAGAATTTTATACTGTATTTTCAAGCAAGTTTTTCTTCCTGTATAATAAAACTTCATTTTTGTTTTATTAATTTGGTAGATAGCAAACCTACTGAACTCTACTTGCTGGATTTCTTAAATGGTTCAGATGTGCTTAATTAATATTATTTAGATATTAATTAACTGAAAATGAAATAGTTAATATCAACTTTCTTTACATTTAATGAGCTTTATATATATATACATAAAATTATATGTAAATAATTCAAATTCTACAAGGATATAAAATAAAAAGTAAAATCTCCCTCATACCTTCCATTCCAATTTACATTCCTCAGTCATGTTTCTTTTCATGTTTTCTATTTCTAATTCTTCTCATAGACACCTGGATAACATGTATAATATACTTACACCTTCTTGACTTAGCAATATTAGCAAGTATTTCTTGATTTTGTATCATGAAAGATGTGAAGTTTGGTGAAATTGCATTATTTTATTTTTCCTTTTATCAGGATTGTGCTAATGTATAAGCACACATTTTTAATTCTTTTATAGATTTTCTTTATAACTTCAAAATAAACAAATTTCAAGTTTGATAGGTATAAGAAATATTATGATTTCAGAATCTTTTGAAAACATTTATTTTCAATTACAGTTTACAATCAATAGTATTTTGTATTATTTTCAGGTGTACAGCATATTTGTTAGAGTTGACAATTATCTATACTAATAAAAGCCTAGGTGACAGTCATGCCCTCATGTCATCACAAGATTTGGCTGCCCCATGTTGTCACAAGATGGCCGCCACAAGGTGGCCACCCCCACGTTGTCACAAGATGGTTGCCCCCACGTCATCACAATATGGCTGCCACAAGATGGCCAGCAGGGGAGGGCAGTTGTGGGTGATCAGGCCACCAGAGGAGGGCAGTTGTGGGTGATCAGGCCACCAGGGAAGGGTAGTTGGGGGCCAAGAGGCCACCAGGAGAGGGAAGTTGGGGGTGACCGGGCCTGCAGGGGAGGGCAGTTGGGGCAATTGGGTTGGCAGGGGAGGGTAGTTGGGGCAACCAGGCCTGCAGGGGAGGGCAATTGGGAGCAATCAGACTGGCAGGAGAGCAGTTAGGTTTCATTAATTTTTGTGGCTGGGTAATATTCCATTGCATATATGTTCCACAACTTCTTTTTGGTCAATTTTGACAGGTATAATGAGAAATATTTCAGAATCTTAAAAGCAGATTTTAAAATCTGTAAAACACAGTATTTCTGCCTATCTCACACTGATTGACACTTTCAGAACAAAATCTCCTCAATTCTAAGACTAACATCAACTTTAGTGCACACCATTAATTTAATAATGAAAATCTCAAGCATGCATGCTTATCATTTTTATTTCATAAATGTTAAAATGTAAAAAAAAATGAGCATCTTAAAATATAAATAGACTCGTTGTAGTCCTTATTTAGTTCTTATTTTATTGGGAATGCATGACCCTGATATTTGTTTTAAAATAGCTGATTGGTAAAAAAGTGATTTTTAAAAATTAAGCTATGATCGATTTTTCAGGGGTTTCTTCAATACCCTCAATATTCTTATATCGTTTTATGCATTTGAATTATGAAAATGGAGAAAATATAAATTGATTTTTTAATACTGAGCTATTATTACTTTGAGGAAATGATGTATAATTCTTCTAATATGTTGCTGGATTTGTTGATTTTTTATTCAGATTTTTTTGCATCTTCAAAAGTGGAATTGGTCTTCAGTTGTCTCTCTTTATGCTTATTTTGTCAGTTTTTGGAATCACTTTTCCTTTGGCTTTATATAAGGAGTTGGGAAAGTTTAATTGTTGTGCTCCTGCACAATTTAAAATAAGAATAATTATAGAGCACGGAGGATTTTCAGGGCTGTGAATCTACTCTTTATGATACTACAATGGTGGATAAGTGTTGTCATACTTTTGTCTAAACTCATGGGATTTACAACACCAAGAGTGAAAAGTAATGGAAACTATGGGACCTTAGTGATAATGATGTGTCAATGTAGGTTCTTCAGTTGTAACAAATGTACCACTTGGGTGGGGGATGTTGACAACAGGGGAGGCTGTGCATGTGCAGGCCATGTTCCGTTTTGCTATAAACCTGAACCTGCTCTAAGAAATAAAGTGTATTTTTATTTATTTAATTTTAAATATATTTTTATTGATTTCAGAGAGTAAGGGAGAGAGAGAAACAATGATGAGAGAGAATCATTGATCAGTTGCCTCCTGCACACACCACACTGAGGATGGAGCCCACACCCGGGCATGTGCCCTCACTGGGAATCCAACCATGACCACCTGGTCCATAGGTTGATGCTCAACCACTGAGCCACGCCAACTGGGCAATAAGTGTATTTTTTAAAAAATGAGAATTATAGCTGTAGCCAGTTTTCTCAGTAGTTAGAGAACTGGCCTATAGAATGAAGGGTCAAGGGTTAAATTTCTGGTCAAGGGCAAGTACCTCGGTTGCAGGTTTGATCCCCAGTTCAGATTACAGTGCATGTGGGAGGCAACCAATCCAAGTGTCTCTCTCACATCAATGTTTCTCCCTCCCTCCTTTCCACTCTCTCTGAAAAGCAAGCTCTCTCTCTCTCTCTCTCTCTCTCCTCCCTCCCTTCCACTCTCTCTACATATCAATGGAAAAAATGAAAATTATATATTCCATGAAGATTATAAATTCTTAAAAACCATTTTAGACCTGTCTCTCTTTGGAAGGTGAGGTTGGATGAGTGGGGTGGCTTTTCATTTCTTTCCAAAGCTGTTATTAACGTTGTGGGTTTTGTTTGTATGTTTTAACAACAAAACCTGCAAATATATCATATCCTCACCTATCATGTCCTCCTCCTCTTTCCTTAGAATGAAAGTGGCCTTTTCCTAAGGCCAACCCTTCACACCTGTATTTCAGATTCCATTCCCCTTGTTTCTCAGAAATTTTTTCACACTGTTGATTGTCTCTTCTCTTCCAATGTGTTTAGATTCTATTAAAGGGCTAATATAGATCAGTATTTTCAATGCCCCAAATCTTAGCCCAGAGTAAACAACTCGTAACCAAAAAGATTGCTTTTTCCTTCAGTTGCCCTCTTTCCTTCTGAAGGCAAGCATCTGGGAAGAGTTATCTGTCTCCATTGCCTTCCCTTCAAATAATGTGTTGTCATCTTGCTGACATCTGAATTTCCATCATCTATCCAACATGAACCCAAAGCTATGATTGCTCCGGTATGTGGAAATCACATGTCAAAAAATGTGAAAGATGCCGAAACCGGTTTGGCTCAGTGGATAGAGCGTCGGCCTGCGGACTGAGGGGTCCCAGGTTCAATTCCGGTCAAGGGCATGTACCTGGGTTGCGGGCACATCCCCAGTAGGAGATGTGCAGGAGGCAGCTGATCGATGTTTCTCTCTCATCGATGTTTCTAACTCTCTATCTCTCTCCCTTCCTCTCTGTAAAAATTAATAAAATATATTTTAAAAAAATGTGAAAGTTGTCTTGGCTGATATTCTCAGTGGTTCGAACATTAGACCACATACCAAAGTATCAAGGGTTCCATTCCTGGTCAAGGGCATGTACCTGGGTTCCAGGTTCAAACCCCGGTCTCAGTTGTGGACTGAGTGGGAGGAAACCTATGGATGTGTCCCTCTCACATAAATGTTTCTCTCTCCCTCCCTCCCTCCAGCCCTTCCACTCTCTTTAAATACCAAGGAAAACAATATCCTCCCAAGAGGATTGATAAACAGCAACAAAAAGAAATGTGAAAGTTTACCCCAGGCTTTCCCTGTGTTTATCCCACTGCAGCTGCCTACCCAGAGGTCTGCTGCTTCTCAGTGCTTATGGATGGTGTTTTCCCTGTGTCTGAGTGTCTCACAGTAGGAAGTGCTCTTGGATCCAGGCAGGATGTAGTTTTGACATCAGAGTTAGATTTTAGGGGGTCTCGAGGAGAATGTGTGCTTGAGGGACAGAAAGAAATCTGAGATGTGGGAGCTTGGAGAGACACAAGAAGAGTAGCAGATGATGAAGGCACAGAGGAAGACATTTTGTTTAATAGCCCTGTAGACTAGGGCAAGGCGTTTGGATCTCTCTGAGGTGCCGAGAAAAAAAGTTAGGTTTTAAGCAAGAGAGAGACAAATGGCATGTACTTTAAAAAATGACTGCTATTTGGAGAATGGATGCTGGTGAGCAAAGAGGGAAGGAACCAGGCAAGCTACACCACTTTTTAAATATTTTTTTTATGAAATCTTTATTGTTCAGATT
>NW_006295981.1:0-3847 GCF_000327345.1 Myotis davidii
GACACATATGTAATATCCTTTGTAATACTTTAAACTATAAAAAAAAATAAAAGCATACTTGTGTTTTGTATCTTAAAAAAAAGAAGTCAACTACAATAAAAACAATTAAAAAATCAAATGCTTGCAGCCTGAATAGAATGCTATTATATAATTATTGGGTTACCAAAGAGATCAAAGAAGAAATTTAAAAATCCTGGAAACTAATGACAATGAAAGCTCAACAATCCAAAATCTATGGGACATAGTGAAAGCAGTCCTAAGTGGGAAGTTCATAGCTCTACAGACCTACCTCAAAAAAACAAGAAAAATTGGTAATAAACCACCTAACTCTGTAACTTGAAGAATTAAAAAGAGAGCAACAAGAAAAGCTCAGAGTAAGCAGAAGGAAGTAAATAATAAAGATCAGAGTGGAAATAAATGACATAAAGACCAAATAAAAAATACAAAAGATCCATGAAACCAAGAGCTGGTTCTTTGAAAGGATAAACAAGATCGATGAACCTGTAGCCAGACTCACCAAGAAGCAAAGAGAGAGGACCCATATAAACAAAATCAGAAATGAAAGAGGCGAAATAACAACAGATGCCTCAGAAATATGAAGAATCCTAAAAAAATACTATGAACAATTCTATTCCAACGAACTGGTCAACCTAGAAGAAATGGACATATTCTTAGAAAAATATGACCTTCCAAAACTCAATCAGAAAGATTAAAAAAAAATCTGAATAGGCCGATAACCGTGGAGCAAATGGAAGCAGTAATAATAAAAAGAAAACTTCCAGCAAACAAAAGTCCTGTGCCAGACAGCTTCACAGGGGAGTTTTATCAAACATTCAAAGAAAAACTAAAACCTATCTTCCTCAGACTATTCAAAAAATTCAGAGGAAGGAACAATTCAAAGCTCTTTCTATGGAGCCAGCATTTCCCTAATCCCAAAACCAGATAAAGACAGTAAAAAGAAAGAGAATTACAGGCCAATCTCCCTCATGAACATAGATGCCAAAATTCTCAACAAAATTCTAGCAAATTGAATCCAGCATTACATTAGAAAGATCATACACCATGACCAAGTGGGATTTATTCTGGGGTTGCAAGGATGGTACAATATCTGCAAATCAATAAATGTGATACATCACATAAACAATTTGAGAGATAAAAAACCATATAATCATATCAATTTACGTAGAAACAGCATTTGACAAAATCCAACTCCTTTTCTTGATAAAAACTCTTAGCAAGGTGAGACTAGAAGGATGATACCTCAACATAATAAAAGCCATATTTGACAAACCTATGGCCAACATCATACTCAATGGGCAAAAACTAAACTCATTTCCCCTAAAAACAGGAACAAGACAGGGATACCCATTCTCACCACTCCTGTTCAACATTGTACTAGAAGTATTAGCCATGGCAATCATACAAGAAGAAGAAATAAAAGGCATCCAAATTGGAAAAGAAGATGTAAAACTGTCATTATTCACAAATGACATGATGCTATACATAGAAAATCCTAAAGATTCCATCAAAAAATTATTAGACTTAAGAAATGAATTCAGCAATGTAGCAGGATACAAAAATAACACCAAGAAATCTATGGCATTTTTATACACCAATAGTGAAGTTACAGAAAGAGAGATTTAAAAAAACAATCCCATTTACCATTTCAACAAAAACATTAAGGTACCTAGGAATAAACTTAACTAAGGAGGTGAAAGACTTGGATGTGGAAAACTATAGGACACTGAAAAAAGAGATAGATGAAGACATAATCAGATGGAAGACCATACTATGTTCTTGGATTGGTAGAATCAACATCATTAAAATGTCCATATTACCCAAATCAATTTATAGATTTAATTCACTCCTCATTAAAATACCAATGGCATATTTCACAGACCTAGCACAAACTCTCCAAAAATTCATCTGGAATAAAAAAAGACCCCAAATAGCTGCAGCAATCCTGAGAAAGAAGAACAAAGTAGGAGGGACCTCAATACTAGATATCAAGCTGTAGTACAAAGCTACTGTTCTCAAAACTGCTTGTCACTGGCACAAGAACAGATATATAGACCAAAGGAATAGAACAGAGAACCCAGAAATTGACCCAAACCACTATGGTCAATTAATATTTGACAAAGGAGGCATAAACATACAATGGAGTCAAGACAGTTTCTTCAATAAATGGTGTTGGGAAAATTGGACAGGTAGATGCAAAAAAATGAAACTAGACCACCAACTTACACCATACACACAAATAAACTCAAAATAAATACAGGACTTAAATATAATACAGGAAACCATAAAAATATTAGAGGAATCGGATAAAGGACTTAAACATAAGACAGGAAACCATAAAAATACTGGAGAAAACCACAGGCAGCAAAATCTCAGATATGCCAAAGCAACATCTTCACCGATACAGCTCCTAGGGCAATAGAAACTAAAGAGAAAATAAACAAATGGGACTACATAAAAATAAAAAGCTTCTGTACAGCAAAAGAAACCATCAACAAAACAACAAGAAAGCCCCCTGCATGGGAGAACATATTTGCCAATGTTATTACTGATAAGGGTTTAATCTCCAACATTTACAGGGAGGTCATACAACCTAACAAAAGGAAGATAATCCAATAAAAAATTGGGCAACGGACCTAAATAGATACTTTTTTAAAGAGGATACAAGGAAGGCCAAGAGACATATGAAAACATGCTCAAAGTGACTAATCATCCGAGAAATGCAAGTCAAAATGACAATCAGGTACCATCTCACACCTGTCAGAATGGCTTAATCAACAAGTCAACAAATGACAAGTGCTGGTGAACATGCAGAGAAAAAGAAATCCTGGATTACTGCTGGTGGGAATGCAGACTGATGCAGCCACTGTGGAGAACAGTATGGCATTTCCTCAAAAAACTAAAATGGAACTCCCATTTGACCCAGTGATCCACTTCTAGAAATATATCCCAAGAAACTAGAAACACCAATCAGAAAATATATATGCATCCCTATGTTCATAGCAGCACAATTTACCATAGCTAAGTTTGGAAACAGCTGAAGTGCCCATCAGCAGATGGGTGAATTAAAAAACTGGTACATATACACAATGGAATACTACGCTGCTGTAAAAAAGAAGGTACTCTTAACATTTGCAACAGCATGGATAGAACTGGAGAGTATTATGCTAGGCGAAATAAGCCAGTCAGAGAAAGATAAATATCACATAATCTCACTCATTTGTGGAATATAATGAATAACATAAACTGATGAACAAAAACAGATCCAGAGACAGAGAAGCATCAAACCTCAGAGGGAATGTTGGAGAGTAAGGGGGAGAGATCAACCAAAGGACTTGTATACTTGCATACAAGCCTAACCAATGGACACAGACACCAGTGGGGTGAGGGCATGAGCAGGGGGTTGGGGAGCAATGGGGGAGATAAGGACCCATATATGATACCTTAATCAATAAAGAAAAATAAGAAAAAAAGAAAACCCTAAAGACTCCATCAAAAAACTACTAGACTTAATAAATGAATTCAGCAATACAGCAGAATACAAAATTAACACCCAGAAATTTATGGCTCTTTTATACACCAATAATGAACTCACAGAAAGATAAACTAAAAAAATCCCATTTACCATTGCAACAAAAAATTAAGATACCTAGAAATAAATTTAACCAAGGAGGTAAAGGATTGGTATGCAGAAAATTACAGGACACTGAGAAAAGAGATAGAGGAAGACATAAACAAATGGAAGAGCATACCATGTTCATGGATTGGTAGAATAAACGTAATTAAAATGTCCATATTACCCAAAGCACTTTATAGATTCAATGCAATC
>NW_006295981.1:5093-17818 GCF_000327345.1 Myotis davidii
AGAGGATGTGGAAAAAAGGAACACTTGTGCACTGCTGGTGGGAATGCAGACTGGTGCAGCCACTGTGGAAAACAGTATGATGTTTCCTCAAAAAACTAAAAATGGAACTACCATTTGACCCTATGATACCACTTCTAGGAATAGATCCCAAAAAACCAGAAACACCAATCAGAAAGGATATGAGCACCCCTATGTTCATAGCAGCACAATTTACCATAGCTAAGATCTGGAAACAGCCTAAGTGCCCATCAGTAGATGAATGGATTAGAAAACTGTGATACATCTACACAATGGAATACTATGTTGCTGTAAAAAAGAAGGAACTCTTATAATTTGCAACAGCATGGATGGAACTGGAGAGCATTATGCTAAGTGAAATAAGCCAGTCAGAGAAAGATATATATCACATGACCTCACTCATTTGTAGAATATAAAGAACATCATAAACTGATGAACAAAAATTGATACAGAGGCAAAGAAGCATCTAACAGATTGTCAAACTTCAGTGGGAAGGCAGGGGAGGGTTTTTGGTGGGGCGTTAGAGATCAACCAAAGAACTTGTATTCATGCATATAAACATAACCAATGGACACAGACATTGGAGGCGGTTGTGGGGGAGGGAAGGTGAGTGAGGTCATGTGCCGTGGGGTGGGATGGGGGAGGTCAATGGTGGAAAAAAGGAGACATATGTGCATATGTACTACTGTTTTTAATACTTTAAACAATAAAAAATAGTGTAATGAAGACATAAAATAAATTGAATATTGTATCATAAAGAAACTTAAGACTGATAACAGCCTCACATAGGGCTTGACCCTTAATAGGATCCTAAATTAAACAAAAGAATATAGGCTACATATGGAATAACATAATTAAATGTTCATTTTGTTAGTAATGATAATGATATTATTGATATATAGGAGAATATTCTAAGGAGATTCATGTTGACGTATTTATTTAGAGGTTAACTGTTGTGATGACTACAACCTTCTTTTAAATATTTCCGAAGAAAAAAAGGGAAGGAAAAAGAGTGACAGAAAAACAGAGCAAGCAAAAGATGATCTTGGTTAAGAGATTACCTGATTCTTAACTTTTTTTTTTTTTTTTGCAAGTTTGAAAAATTTCAAAATAAGAAGCTGGGAAGAAGTATTAATGATAACATCTTTGAAAAATTGAGTCAAGTTGCTGCAGGAAAGAGAAAAGACTAATCAGTGTTCTTAGATAAGAATAGTAACTTCCCCCACAGCTGAGGAGGAATAGCCCCATCACTGTCAAGGTTCAATATTTGATTCTAAGTGTGCCTCATTAATTTAACAAGGCAAACCTGATCCGTGTCCTCCTGAGAAAGCACTACAAAAACAAGAACTTTCCAGGGGAGCCACAGTTCCAGGGAGGCAGAGCTAGCAGGAGGAAAGGATCTTCTTTCAGAACAAAGGAAAGTTAATAGGGCTTGCCCTTGAAAAACCCAGCAGGACAATATGTCAATTGCATAACCAGGAGAGAAGGCTGCAGGGTGAGCAGAGGAGTAGGAATGTGTAACTGAAGGAAGAAATGGTGGGCTCTGAGATGGAAGCTTAAAATAACTTAATGCATGAGGGTGATATTTCTCAGTTTCCTGGAGAGTATTTTGGCTATTGTTGTTGATAGGGGACTCTCTGTGGCTTCACAGTGTGTTCTGATTTTTTCACCGGTCTCTGCTCTCTCTCACCACATACTTGATTACCTCCTGCTCACTTCTCCCACCTCCACAGCATTACAAAGAAATACTTGGCAGTTACTCTGTCCAGAGTTCACTCAGGTTTTTCAGGCCTAGACTTTCCCAAAGGAGCCTTTTCTGTTACTGGGGATTTGAAGACCCACATGTAACTTTAAGAGATTCCCAGCTAGAGAACGAAGATGGTGGCATAGGTAAATGCAGGTACTCAATGCCTTCCAGAACCACATCAAAATTACAACTAAAATACAGACCAATCATCATTCAGAACCACTTGAAAGCTGGCTAAATGGAAGTACTGTAACTAGAGAAGTAAAGAAGAATGCACATTGAGACTGGTAGGCACAGAACAGCTGGTCCAACACCCACATGTGGTATGTTTTTATTCAGGGGAATATCTTGGCTGCAGAGCAAGAGTCCAAGACTCACACCACTCCCCCATCCCAGGGTTCCATAGCTGGGAACAGAATTCTTCATAACTTTGGGTTGTAAAAAGTAGCAGGGATTGTGGCTGAGTGACATGGAGGTTTCTGGAGGCTCAGGCAGTTCCTCTTAAAGGGCCAGTGCATGAACTTACATGGACTCACTACCTCTGAGCTCCAGTGCTGGGGAAGCAGCTTGGGGATATCCAGGGACATACAGGGATTGTCTGGAATCAGGTCAAGAAGTCAGGGGTGTCTTTCTCTCTGACAGGAGTGCTTATAGGGGTCATTTTTCATATGCTGATATCTCCCCCACCACAGAGCTGACTGGCAGCCATATCTGAGTTTCCATTAACCTAGTTCACACTGTTTGCTCCACCATGGTGAATCACTGAGACCCTGTCCCACCAAATTCTCAGCCCCACCCAAGCTGTTTGCAGTGGCTTTCCCATATGAATGGCCTGTCCTGGTTCAGGCTTCAGACTTCCCTAAAATCTCTCAAACATGCAGCAACTGGTGTCAGCTGTCCCATACTTATTAAGAAGAAGCCCAAGGCCTGGCACTAGCAGCAGCCTGCCTTGCTTCATTGCTTGGCCTCTTGTGGACACTTCCAAGCCCAACATAAGTAACAGCCATCTGAAGATCTCTCTGTAGCTCCTGCCAGGTACCCCAGGAAGTGGCTGATTTTGCACCTCTTTGGAGGCCCCAGAGCCGGTGCACCCAGTGGACAGCTTCAGACCATACAAGATTACCAATCTACACAGACACAAGTATGCCAACAGCAAACAAGGCTCAACTACAGCAAGACAGTGCACACAACCCACACAAGAGCAGACCTAGATTGCTCAGCTAGGTGACTAGGAAGGCTGAGCCACTGGGTCCTACAGGACACCTACTACATAAGGCCACTTTACCAATTCCAAGAGACATAGCAGTTCTACCTAATACATAGAAACAAACACAAGAAGCAGCCAAAATATGGAGACAATAAAACATGTCACAAATGGCCCTAACTGGTTTGGTTCAGTGGATAGAGCATCGGCCTGTGGACTGAAGGGTCCCAGGTTCAATTCTGGTCAAGGGCATGTACCTTGATTGCTGGCACATCCCCAGTAGGGGGTGTGCAAGAGGCAGCTGATCGATGTTTCTCTTTCATCGATGTTTCTAACTCTCTATCCCTCTCCCTTCCTCTCTGTACAAAATCAATAAAAAAATATATTTTTTAAAAAATGTCACAAATGAAAGAACAGAAGAAATCTCCAGAAAGAGAACTAAATGAAATGGAAGCAAGAAAAGTACTAGATACAGAGTTCAAAACAATGGTTATAAATATGCTCAAGGATCTTAATGAGAGCTTTAAGGGACTTAGTGAGAATTTCAAAGACATGTAAAGGACCAGTCAGAAAATAAGCATACTGAAATAAAGAATAATTTACAGGAATTTAACAGTAGAATAAAGGATGCTGATAATTAAATCAGCAATTTGAAATATAGAGAAGCAAAAAACATCCAATAAGAAGAGCAAAAATGAAAAATATAAAATCCAATAATATAAAGATAGTGTAAGGAGTCTCTGGGACAACTTCAAGCATGCCAACATTCACATTATGGGTGTGCCAGAAGGAGAAGAGAGTAAAATATTGGAAACCTACTTGAAGAAATACTGACAGAAAACTTCCCCTATCTGGTGAAAGAAATAGACTTATAAGTCCAAGAAGCACAGAGAGTCCCAAACAAGAGGAACCCAAAGAGGCCCACACCAAGACACATCATAATTAAAATGCCAAGGGTTAAAGACAAAGAGAGAATTTTAGAAGCTACAAAATAAAAGCAGTTAGTTGTCTACAAGGGAGTGCCCATATGACTGTCAGCTAATTTCTCAACAGAAACATTGCAGGCCAGAGGGAAGTAGCAATAAATATTCAAAGTGATGAATGGCAAGGACCTACAAGCAAGATTACACTACCCAGCAAAGCTACCATTTAGAATGGAAGGCCAGATAAAAGACTTCACAGACAAGAAAAAGCTAAAGGAGTTCATTACCATGAAACGAGTATTACATGAAATGTTGAAGGGTACTGTTTAAGAAGAAAAGGGAGAAGAAGAAAGAAGAAGAAGAAGAAAAAGGAGGAGAAGAAGAAGAAGAAGAAGAAATAATATGGACAATAAATTGGCAATAAATACACATCTATCAACAATTGTATCTAAAATATCAAAATAAACGAACAAGGACCCTAATGAACAAAATAAACTGATGAATAAAATAGAACCAGAGGCATGGAAACATGGAATAGACTGATGAATCTCAGAGGGAATGGGGGAAGGGGAAACAGGAAGAGACTATGAACTTATATGAATAGATGCATTACCTATGCACACAAACAATAGAGTGGTGAAGACCTGGGTTAGGGTGGGAACTGCTGGAGGTAGGATATGGGGGGAAGAAGGGGAACATCTGTGAAACTCTCAACAATAAATATTTTTTTAAATATATTTTATTGATTTTTTACAGAGAAGAAGGGAGAGGGACAGAGAGTTAGAAACATCGATGAGAGATATCAATCAGCTGCCTCCTGCACGCCCCCCAGTGGGGATGTGCCCGCAACCAAGGTACATGCCCTTGACCGGAATCGAACCTGGGACCCTTCAGTCCGCAGGCCAACGCTCTATCCACTGAGCCAAACAGGTTCGGCAATAATAAATATTTTTAAAAAGAGAGAGAGATTCCCAGCTAAGGACAAAGAATCATGGTTTCACAGCATCAACTGGGATTACATACAATAGGCCCCCTTATCTATGGGGTTACATTTCATGTCCTCTAGTGGATGCCTAAAACTGCAAATAGTTCTAAATACTATATATACTATGTATTTTTCCTACACATACATACCTTTTTGCCGAAAGGAAGCACTTTATAGCTTTTCCTTGGCATATCTGAATTGCCAACATCACTGCTTTTGTACTTTGGGACAATTAAGTAAAATATGGATGATTTAAACACGAGCACTGTGAGACCACAACAGTTGATCTATATCACCCATACTAACTACTAGGTGACTAATGGTTGGGGAGCATCTGCAGTGTAGAGACTCTGAACAAAGGTATGATTCATGTCCCAGGCAGGACAGAGCTGGACAGCGGGAGATTTCTTCACACTACTCAGAAACAAAGGCAGTTTAAACCTTATTGCTTAATTCTGGAATTTTTCATTTAATATTTTCAGGCTGTAGTAATGGAAACCATGGAAAGTAAAACCATGGATAAGGGAAAACTACTGTATTTTTCGAGTTCCCTGTTAGACTGACTATTTTTAATATATTATAAGGAAAAACCTCAATAACTTTGAAAGGGTATGGTCAAAGCTAGCTGTTTTAAAACACATACCTTTTGGATAGGAAACCCCATATTTGTATTTCTGTGCTTTTCTATGCAATGAAGGGTAGATAAGACTTACGGGTGCTGGTTGAAGAGCCCTTCAGAGAAGAAAACAGGCCAGGGCACCCTGGCACTTCATTTCTTCCCATGAAATCTCCTCAGGATATCTTCCACTGAAACTTTTCTTAAATTTGTTTTCACATTATAAATGAATTGAGTTCAGGCATAAGACAGTTGTTTTTGTATAACCCAATAAGCACCCATTTCCACAAAAGTCCCAAGGGTTTGATGGTGGCAAATATATACTAGTACACACTCAATACAACCTAAAACACTTTATGCTTCTGGGAACATGGCTTTGCTAGATGAATATTTGTGCATAGAATCAGAAGCTTACTAAATATATCTCCCTTTTCACATGGGCTGCTGAAATGTTCAGAGCCAAATTCAAAGCCCACCCCTAGTAGCCTGATCTATAAGGCCCTGCATCTTAGGGGCCAGTTTTACATGATTTGTTACCTTACATTTGGTTGTAGTTCTGTAGGTTGCCTGGAATCTTCTTAGAATGAGGAGGCATATAAGGTATGAAGAACACTGGCCAAATCTAAGCCATAGCAGAGGCTTCTCAAGCTCCAGGATATTCTCAATTTGTAGTGACCCCTAGGATGCTCTTTGCCAAGTATCAAGGAAAATGTGCCAATGGCCTGAACGTAAATCCACCATAAGGACAGAAAATTGCTGGAGAGAAGCTCTGTTTTCAATGCCCACAAATGAAGATGCCGTTCTGACTTTTTATGCACAAACTGCATGTAGGAACAAGGCAATGCTGCAGAGCATCCCCATCACGGATATGCCTGAATGCTTCCTGATGATGCTGAGACTGTGCTTAGGAACCTGAGAGAGATAGGAGCTAGTTATGCTGGACACTTGTATACACTAGCCCCATACTGTCCATGACAGCCTGTAATAGAATGTTACTATTCCATTTACACACAAGGAAACTGATGCTCAAGGAAAATAAGTTACTAAGGTCACATAGCTGCAAGAAAACAGCAAGGCAAGAGGTAAAATCCTGGAGTGGCAGACTTAAAGTCCTGGCTTATTGTGCACACCCTTGCCTGCATTTCCCTGTGTATCACATGCATGAATGCACATCCCCTTTGACCTCTGATGAGGTTGGTACATGAAGTCTATAAAGCATTTTCATTCTTTGGAGGAAAAGAACCCTTAAAAAGATAAATTTTATGCAATGAGGTCCAAAGAACCACTGGACAACTGACTGCCTGGTTTGATTTGGGTCCTTCTGAGGACTGGGGAACAAATGTCAAAGAACAGATCTTGCTCTCTGACATGTGTGGAGTCACAAAAAATTGTGGAACCTTTGGAGAAGTTCTGCAGTTAAGTGCTGCCATAGGGCCTGCCATTGTCTTGGCCACAGTGCAGGTGGCCTATGCTGTCAGCCCCATAGAGAAGACCTGACCTCAGATGGAAGCAAGAGATGGAGAGCGGTCTCCTCTTACTCAGGAGCCGTGGTTCCCAGACAGAGCTACGGACATTGCAGGAACTGCCCTGGCCAGTGGATGCAACTCGCAGAGCTTGCCCTAGGGAACCCTCAGTGAACTTGATTCAGAGCTGGTGCCTTAAACTTCTCAGATCCCTCAGAGCAATCCCAGGAGGTATGTCCTAAAACATATCTTCCCCTCCAAAGAGAATGTGTATGCTCTTTTTTTCTAATAAAGTTCCAATCCTTTCACCTTCTTTTGGATTCTTTTTCCTCTCCTATACCGATGTCATTGATACCTCCTGCATCCCTCCCCGGCCCTGATAGTGCATCGATGGGGTCCTTTGGCCTGGCCTACACCCTCTCACAATCTGGGACCCCTTGGGAAATGTCAGAGAGCTGGTTTCAGCCCAATCCCGCAGGCCAGGCAGAGAGGCCCCATGGGTGCATGAATTCGTGCACCGGACCTCTAGTATATACAAGGCTAAGTTGACTTGCGCATGCGTGATACATATAAAGCTCTCGCTGGCACCAATCACATGTGTGTGTTTAGATCTGTCATTGACGATCGTGAATTTGGTTGACACTTCTATTATAGAGAAAGGGCGAATAGCGATATTAAAATATTTCTAATTAATTTCCTTTTAATGTGCATGAATTTGTGCACGAGCCACTAGTAATGCTATAAACTTCCCTCTTAGGACTACTTATGCTGTGTTCTGTAGAGTTTGAGTTGTTGTGTTCATTTTTATTAGTTTCCAGGTACTTTTTTTCTTAAAAAAATATGTTTTTATTGATTTCAGAGTGGAACGGAGAGGGAGAGATAGAAACATGAATGATGATAGAGAATCATTGATAGGCTGCCTCCTGCATGCCCCCTATTGGGAATTGAGCCCACAACCCAGGCATGTGCCCTTGACTGGAATCAACCCAGAACCCTTCAGTCCACAGGCCAATGCTCTATCCAGTGAGCCAAACCAGCTAGGGCGTCCAGGTACATTTTACTCCTTCCATGATCTCATTGATAACCCATTTATTGTTTGATAACATGCTATTTAGCCTCCATGTGTTTGAATATTTTTTAGCTTTTTTATTGTGGTTGATTTCTAGTTTCATGCCATTGTAATCAAGAAGATGCTTGATACTATTTCAATCTTCTTGAATTTGTTAAGACTTATTTTGTGTCCTAACATGTGGCCTATCTTTGAGAATGTTCCATGTGCACTTGAAAAGAATGTATATCCTGCTGCTTTGAAATAAAATGTTCTGTAAATTTAAGTTAAATCCATCTGATCTAATGTGTCATTTAAGGTCATTGTTTTGTTTTGTTTTGTTTTTTACGTGGGAGATCTATCCAATGGTTACAATGGGAGTTAAAATTCCCTACTTTGACTGTATTTCTATCAATCTCACCCTTTAAATCCATCAAGATTTTAAAACTATATTTTTGTGCTCCTATATGTGGTGCATATATGTTTACAAGGATTATATCTTCTTTTTTATTGATCCCTTTAGTATTATGTTGTGAATGCATTTGTCTCTTGTTATGGCTTTGGTTTTGAAGTCTATTTTGTCAGATATAAATATTGCTATGGCTGCTTTTTTAAAATTTACATTGAATATTTTTTTCTATCCTTTCATTTTTAGCTTGTATGAATCTTTTGTTCTGATGTAGGTCTCTTGTAGACAGCATATATATGGGTTATGTTTTCTAATCCATTCAGCTACCCTATGTCTTTTGATTGGAGCATTAATCCAGTTATATTTAAGGTTATTATTAATAGGTATTTCTATATTGCCATTTTTTCTTTATAGCTACCTTTCTCTGTCTCTCTAATTCCTCTTTTTAAAACAGTGCATTAAACATTTATTGCATTACTGGTTTGATGATAATGAACTCCTTCAGTTGATTTTTGGGGTTTTTTTTTGTCTGTGAAACTCTCTGTTTCTCTTTCAATTTTAAATGATAGCCTTGCTGGATAGAGTAGTCTTGGTTGCAAGTACTTGCTTTTCAGTACTTTGAATACTTCATACCAATCCCTTCTGGCCTGAAGTGGGTTTTTTTTTGAGAAATTCACTGACAGTTTTATGGGAACTCTCTTGCTACCTTTAAGATTCTCTCTTTATCTTTAACCTTTGCCATTTTAATGTGTATTGATGTGGGCCTGTTTGGGTTCATCTTGCTTGGGACTCTCTGTGCTTCTTAAACTTATGTGACATTTTCTATCACCAGCTTAGGGAAGTTCTCTGTCATGATATCTTCAAACATCTTCTCTATGTCTTGCTCACTTTCTCCTCCTTCCATTACCTTTGTGATGCGGATGTTGTTAGGTTTCATGCTGTCCCAAAGGTCCCTTAAACTATCCTCATTCTTTTTAATTTTCTTTTCTCCCGATCGGATGTTTTGTCTACCTTGCGTTACAAATTGCTGATTCAATTTTCTGCTTCATCCAACCTCTTTATTTTTTCCATTGTATTCTCTCTCTTTTTTTAGAAATAATTATTCATATATCTAATTAACAGAAATATCTTTCTCTAATGTTAAATACATAATTGTTTGGAGGGGATGGGGAACAACTTGAAATGAATCAGAAAACACCTTCACATTATTCATTCTTTTCACATACTTCATATTTGTACTTAATGCCTTTTTCCTCCTGGACATCAGAAAGAACACCTGGAAACTCTGGGAGAAGTTTGTATTTCTCCAAATCAATTTCTGGAAAAAAAAAATGTATCCTGCATGATCCTTATCAAAAAGAATCTATAATGGCCAAGCTTGTTCATGGCTTCCTTATAAACAAAACTTCCTCCCACTATCCAAGCCATGTCCACTTTATTTGTTAATTCTGGTTCCTCAATAAGTTTTAAGGCATCATCCTGACTTTTGGCAAAAAAAATGAGCTCCTTTCAGAGGTTCTACTGAGATCTAAATTAATCCTGTCCTTTAAAGGCCAATACTTCTCAGGAATGGAGAACCAGGTCTTCCTACCCAAATTCTGTTTACCTTCTGCTGAAGAGGTTGTGGTCATTCTTTGGAAATACTTGAATTCATTTCTGAGTGGGGACCAAGGCAGGTCTCCATTCTTGCTGATGCCCATGTTCTGGGACACAGCAATGATGTAGTTTAGGGGATGAACCATGACAGTGGCACTTTTAGAGGATGAACCATGACACTGGCACTAAAAACCTCAGAGCTTGCTACTCCTTCCATTGTATTCTTGATGTCAGATATGCTATTGTTAATTTCCGACTGGGTCTTTTTTATGGTTTCTATGTACTTTAGTTCTCGCTAAGTTCCTTGAGCATTTTATCACCATTACTTTGAACTCTATATCTTATAAATTGCTTGTTTCCATTTCATTTAGCTCTTTTTTTTTTTGGAGATTCCTCCTATTCTTTTATATAGGTCTTTTTCTTTGTCCCCCATTTTGGCTGCCTCTTTGTTTTTGTTTATATATATTAGATAGAACTGCTATGACTTCCAATCTTTGTGGGGTGGTCTTATGTAGTCAATGTCCTGTGGGAATCAGTGGAGCAGTCTCCTTGATATTCTGAGCTGGGTGTTCTAGGAATATCCCTTGTGTGGGTTATGTGGGCCTTCCTGTTATTAATTAGGTCTTGATTGCTGTTGGCCCATTCTTGGTTGGTATTTACCCTCAGGCTGGCTGTGAGGCTCAACTCCACCATGGTGGTCAAGCTGCTGTGCAGGTACAGTCTTTAGGTGTCTCGTTGGGCTCAGTGGCACTATCTTTCTGATCACCTGAGCTCTATTCCCCAGGAATGTTTCTTATGGATTATATGCTGTAGTTGAGGATGAATGCTGTTGGCCCTTTTGTGGGTGGAGTTAATTCTTCAGGCTGCATTATTATAAGGCTAAACCTCAATCACCATGTATGAGATGCTGTGCAGGGGCTACCCTCTGCGGCTGGGTTGTTCTCAGCAGGGTCTGGTGCTTGCTGGAATTCCCCTTTGGTTGTGCCATTTATGTGGCCGGTTGTGTCAAGCTCTGGTGTCATCTGAAGCTCACCACTGGTTGTGTTTGTCCTAGGTCCACTTGGGTAGGGTCAGGTACAGATCACTGTCAGGTATTGTATATAACCAGTCTTGGGCTACCTGTCTGTAGCTACCATGCTATTCATTATTTGTGTCTGCATGTACTGGACCTGAATATGTGTGGGAGGGGTCAATCTGTGTTAAAGGGTCAGCTTCTTCCAGCTTAGAGCTGGTAGCAGATCTGTAAAAGGACCAAGGCTCCCTGAGCTCTGCCTCTACCTGTCAGCAACGCCCCCACCCCAAGAGGTTACCTGGTCTTCTTCCAAAGCCTTCCAAAGAGAGACTATAAGATGAGCCCAGGCTAGCCCTGATGAGTTAGTGGGTCCCCTACTTGGAGATCAGCAGTCAGGAACTGAATGAGGGGAAAGTAGCTCCAAGTTTAAAGCAAAACCCTTAAGTCTCTGCCAGAGTCTCCAACTCCAGTTCCCCCTAAAAAGGCTCACTACAGGTTCAGGTAGGATAAAGCCTTCTATCCCTTTTGCAGAAGCAAACTCAGCCACCCTGAGTTCAAGGGGATGGATCAAAAGTGTTTCTCATTGAGGATGATGCTGGCCCAACTGGCAGAAGAAGGCTAAGCATTTTGTCCTGGTCCCAGACAATAGCCGCTGATGGTCTCACACTTTGAATGTCCTCATTCTGAGCTACTTGCCCTTCCCCCATGGAACTGCACCCTGCAAGGGTATCCAAGGCTGATCCAAACGGTCTCCCATTGTGGGTGATACCTGCAATTTGTAGGAGGGGAGCAGGCACTTCTCCTTCCAAGGGTAGTGCATCCTTAACTCATAAGGAAGCCTGGATTTGCATCCCTTCAATGCAGCCACACGTCCAGTACTCGCTCCTTGGCATCCAGGACAGAAGCATCCCTGGGAGACACAGTCCAGAAATCCTAGCTCTGTGCAGCTCTCCACTCCCTACCCCAACCCCTGCACCACCAAACCAAGTAGGATAGGCCCAAGGTCAGTCCTACCTGACACTCTGATCTCTCTGCATGGCTGGTCTCAGCAGGGTGGGGCTGAAAGTCCCAGCTATGCTCGGGCTCCAAACCCAGAAGGATGGAGAAAAAGATACAGCTTCCCTGTGCTGCCAAACCCAGCAGGACAGGGCAGGCCAAGTGGCACAACAGATTGTGGGATGGGTGTGAAAGTGTGCTCGAGGTGGGGGAGACTGTTCCTCTTTTCCAAGCCATACAGTTTAGTCACTGTCTGGGTCTCCACCAAAAGCCTCCCCGCAAAACAGCCCTGGATGGTATGTCTAAATGGTTAGAGTTGGTCCACTCACCAAAGGGTCACAGATTCAATTCCTGGTCAAGGCATGTACCTGGGTTGCAGGTTTGATCCTTGGATTCAGCTGGAGTGCCTGCAGGAGGCAAACAATCGATATGTCTCTCTCACATCATTGTTTCTTTCTGCCTTTTCCCCCTCTCTCTTTCTCCCTCTCCCTTCCTTCCACTAGAAAAAAAAATCAGTGGAAAAAATATCCCTGGGTGAAAACAAAAACAACAAAAGCTCCCTGGAAAATAAAGGGTCCCTTATAGTCATGGCTGGGTATAGCCAGCAGTCCCCTCTTCAGGACCTGAGTATGGCAGCATGGCCTCCCCAGCAGTCGGAGTCCACGGTGAACTTTCCAGGTTGGCGCTATAACTTTAGGAGTGCTCTTT
>NW_006295981.1:17886-19720 GCF_000327345.1 Myotis davidii
ACCAGTTGCCACACAGTATCCTCTTCTCATTTTTGTTGCTCTGAGTTGGGGGTCCTCATGTGGTGTTGAGACCCTGGGCACCTAGGGGGAAGGAGTTCTGCAGCCATGGTACATCTCCGGCTTCTCAGCCACACTGCACCTGCGTGAGGGGGCTCTCCCTTTCCACTCTCTATACTTCTTACCAGTCTCAATGTGGCTTCTTCTGTACTCCTTGGTTTTTCAGGTTGATTGCTCTTAATTACCTGTAAATCTGGTTTAGTGCTGGGAGCAAGTGGGTGCCACTTCCAGTTACTCTGCAGCAATCTTGGAATCCTATGTTATTCTTATAACCCTGTAAAATATGTATTTTAATAGAAGGCTTGTTTTTTTCACCCCAATCTTCCATTCTTAATAGTAAACTTTTGTTTTGGAGGTGGTAGTTCCACACTATAATTTTCCATTTAGATAAATAACATTTATTTAGCCTTAATGGTATACTAGGCATTTTATCTAAGATTTTTTAAATTTAAGACTCAAAAAGGGTCTTATGATCCCAGCTTTACACCAGAGAAAATAAGGCATGGTTATGAAAATTCTAAGCTCTTACTTGACCTGGCTGACTCCCTGGTCATGTTCTCATTGGTCGGCCACTCTCACATGTAATAAGGTGTACCACATGGGACATTTCTTGATGCCTCATTCCCCATTCACATTACCATTGGCAACCAGCCCACAGGTGATTCCACCTTCAGTCCTGCCTGTGCTCCCACATAACAGGAATACGGTAAGCCAGAGATTTCCCAAATTTTCAATCTGTGGATTCCTTTCATGATGCAAAATATACATTATTTTACATGTCCCCATTTTTGGCAGAAGCAAAACTGACCAGGATGACCAGCATGATTAGAGTTGCTTTGTTGGAGCACTGATGAACTGATCATGTGAAAATCATCAATTTTTACCCCAAAGAAATTAGGACATAGTTTTAATACAGGACTAAAGCACAGATCATCATTCGAGGAGCTCTATAGAAGCCCTCAGATTACACCTTGACATTACTGGTTTAATAAGAAATGGGCCAGAATGAAAGATGAGTTCAGATAGCCTTACTGTGGGTCCCCCTTGCCTCTGTAGTCCATCTATCACAGGACAGAAGGGCATGTGTCCCTCCCGTGCGATGCCGGTGGAGCTGCAGCACACACACCATGACTGGGATTCGTGAGGACAGGTCTCCAGTGCTGAAGCCACCTCTATTCCACCGTTGAGGCTGTTCCAGGCCTGAAGCCACACATGCTTTTTCTGGTTTAAATGAATAAGTGTTCATTTTACTATATATTAGACAACCAACAATGAACTAATACCATCTTTTCAGGGGTGTCTAACGTAAGGTATCCCTCACTGGTTCACAGCCCTAGAGTGGCCTGAACAGAGAGGCTTGGCAGAAGGAGCTGGAGAAAGTATCATGATCCCCTTTCTTCTTTTGTATATCACCGAAAACAACAAGGAGAATAAGAAATAGAAACACAACTAGGAATGAACTGTCACCTGAACCACAGGTATAAGGAGGGACTCACCAAAGCAGGGAAGGACCAGAAGTGGCATGAAGCTCCAAAGGAATAGCAGATGGGCACAGGTCTCTGAGAACACAGGTGCCGCTCAGCTCTCCAAGGTCCATGAGAGGCACAGCTGTCAAGCCCTGTTTGAGACCACACGGTCAGGTGTTGAGCCAGTGTGGGGCCTTCCTTGGACTTGGCTTAGCCTGAGATCTTGTGAAGCCCAGGAGGCAACACTGGGTAAACATGTAGACAAGGCCTCATTCCAGGGAGAAATGGGGGAAAGGTTTCAGGAACTTAGA
>NW_006295981.1:19757-26224 GCF_000327345.1 Myotis davidii
TAATCCTCCCATCACACACAATCCCTGGAAGAGCTGGACAAGCCGGCATGGCTCAGTGGTTGAGCGTCGACCTATGAATCAGAGGTCATGGTTTGATTTCCAGTCAGAGCATATATATATATATATATATGGAATACCTGCAAAAGAACCCACCCAGAAGTGAGACCTGGAGAGTCTGGTCCCTGCTCCTCTGATATTGGCCATGGCTCACCATTCAGGCCACAGGGACCTCTCCCAGCTGTAATCAAGGTCTGACTCCAGCTTTGTTCCGGACCTCTCAGAAGGTGAAGTGACAGCACCACTCCATTCTGGCTCTCTCTGGAAGCAAAGCTGACCCTGGAAGCTTTATCTTCACCAGAGTCAAGTAAACACACATTCAGAAATCGAAGAAGGTGACATCGACAAGGCAGGACTATGAATGCGCAAGAGGGATGTGGACCATGAGCTCAAAATGAACTGCTGGGGTGTCCACTCCCAGAAAGTAAGAAGGTCTTTGCTAAACTGCTGCCATATCCAGAAGTTGTTTCCTTCCCGAGTGGGTGCTAATGGAAAATACACTGCCTATAAGAAGAGGACACACATTTTTGGAGAAGAAAAAACAATGCCCACAATGGGTGTTATACACAAGACCTCTAAGAGCAGAAGCTGGACACTCTGTGCCAGGTGGCCAGATCACATGCAACGCCAGCTCACAAGCTCAGGCCTTTTCGGACTGACGGTGAAGAAATGCAGTGGGACCTAGGCCTGAGAACTCCTCCCACATTCCTGACAAATGGGGGGTTGAAAGGGGAAGCTAAGATGGGAGGTCTCTGAGGCCACAGACTGAAAGGGAATCTGGCCCATCCCAGTGTTTGTCTGAGAGGCACATTTAAAGCTACTTCATAGTTTATATGCTTGGGTAGTAAATTTATCTCTTTCCTTCTTTTTTGGAAAGTGTGGGCAGGGCGGGAGGGGAATGGTAAGAGAAAGGAGGCCAATAACCAATCTGACAAGCCTTAAATTACATGTCCTCACTGAATTGGAAGAAAATATTTGGCCATTGGATTAAAACCTGAAAACCCTTAGAATAACAATAAATAAAACACAGTGGACAAGTCCCCCAGGGGAGGTCTATGCACTTGATCCAGAACTGCAAATGTAAACTTGAAATTTCTTTGAAGTCTTATACTTGGTCTTTGAAATTCATCCAATTTTTCATTCTTCCCACTAATGTTTATTTTAATATGAAAATGATACTTTCTCCTCTGAATCTTCAAATAAAATCCAGTGTTCTAAGAAGGTATGTCAGGGGAACACATAGCCCAGTTTCATATGAGCAGGGATTTGAATAATCAGGTATCCAGAAGCTACATGCATTTAGAGCAACTGCTGGTTGACGATCTGGCTGCCATGGGTGACACAGAGACAGCAAGCACAGATTCCAGGCTCTGGGAGACAGGGGGACTGCAGAGGACCCCTCTCCAGAAGACTATGGTCAGAGACACTGCCATGCACCTTTCAAAAGTCACCCTAGGGAAAAGCGTTATATTCTATCTGGAAACACACACACCAAGGTCTCATGGGTGGCTAATGTCCTTGGTGTCCTTGTTATAGTCTGCATGAGTTCAGCTGGGTAAGGCTGTCATAACAAAATAGATACAGACATGCAATGGCTTAACACAGTAAAAATGTAACTTCTTTGGAGGTTCAGGTAGGCAGCTCTACTCCACATGATCAAACAAGAGTCCAAGCTGATGGTGGCTCTACCATCTTAAGTATGTAGCCTCCAAGGTCGCCTGGGCACTGTCACCCCAATCACCTCGAAGAGGAAAAGAACATGTCAGTGAGTCAGTGTGAAGTTTTTATAGTCCAGGCCTGGAAGTGACTCACACATATTCCTACTCACATTCCATACATTCACTCAGTTATATGATCATACTGAATTGCAAGAAAGTCTGGGAAAGCAAGTCTAGCTGTTTGTTCAGGAAGAAAAGGCAAACACAGATTTTATAGAATAGCACATTTTGCCACATTACCTGAGGCCAGGAAACCTCACAAAGCTATGTGCATTAATTTCTGATTGATTAAATAATGACATCATTGCTATATGGGGCACCAGCACATTCCTGGGCAATTCTAGGCCCTCTTCAAATATTCTTGTTATGTTAAAGAGATTCTGCCTCAAACTAATAAAGTATTGGAAAATTTATTGGTTCTTTTTCTGAACATCAATTTTTCCAAAACTTTTATCTGATTCAGTTAATTCCAAGCTCTCTGTAATGAAATTAATAAAAATGCTTGTCACCCTAAGATCAAATTTTTCTTCCTAAACTATCTCTTCTAAAACTGCATTCCATTTTAACTTTTAAAAAAATTAATTAGTAACAAGCATTTCTCTGGAGCACAGGAAGTACTGATGAGACATTCAAAATAGAAAACAATCCAATGGTCCTTTGCATATGATCTTTTCTTATATTAAGTTTGCCTTTCTGACTTCATTGGCTGGCCTTGCACAAATGTCGTTTTCAGTTTTGTAAAATGGAATTATCATTACTTGCGAAATGTCACTGGCATGACATCTATGACAGATCTTCTTGTGAAGTGAAACACATTATATTCGGACTCAGAGGCAGAACTGCCATAACTGTTTTTCTAGCAGCTTCTGACCAAAAGGTGAGTATCCCATATCTGCATATCTCACCAGTGTCCTCCACCAGGCAGATTATGTAAGCTCCCCTGTCCAAGGCTGATGACATCTTGGATTTGTACTGTTTCTTCAAAGGACTTTTGTTTCCAGAATGATAGCTACATTTCAAAGCTCAGATGAGTCTGTCATTGTTTTTTTCCTTCCTCTTAGTGACTTAGTGACACCACTTAGCTGCACCTTTGACCTTCACTCAAGGCCACCATATTGCACAACTCCAGAACACATAGCCATGCTCTCTTGTGACTTAAAAGCTTTCCCTTCATCCTAATAATTCAGGAATACTGCATCTGAATTCAAGTGGGTCTTCATGCTCATTACATGGTACAGGAGAAATTATAGCAGTTGCAACTAAATAAAAAGTCGGGGAGGGGGAGTTTGTGTGTCCATTTTTACTAGAATTGTCTAGAAACTAAACCATTACAAATATTTGGCAATGCAAATAGGACAAATATGATTTTAAGTGCAGCTTGGTGGAAAGTAAAGGAAATCACATAAGTCAGAAATAAAGAGTAAGCTAAAAACCAGAGTAGGAGCATATGAGCTAATACGTGAATGCCCCAGAGGTAGGGTTGACAGCCCCCAAAATCTTGAGGCTTGAATATCAATAATCCTGCCAAAACAGGTGGTAGAGCTTTAGTTTGATGCAAGTAAGGGGAATCAAGGTTGTTACAGCAATAGTGGACCCTTAAAGAACAACACCCTCAATAAAAGATTAGACTACAGAATTATCCACATAAAATCACAGAGGCATGACAAGAAAATTTGTGTGTCACTTACTGCACTGGGAGTCAGAAAAAAAAAATCCTTCTTGGGAATTTATAACTGTATTTCATGCACATTTTGGGTTCACTTTTACATTAACAGCATGATTCAAGAAAGCCCAACTTAAGAAAAGAATATTAAAATTGTTCCAGCCAACAAAAGTCACCAGAGCACTGAACTAGGGCTGCACAATATTTTCATAGAGGATGAGCTCACAATCAAAATTCTTAAAATGCCTGAAGAAATAATATGTTATGATTAAGAGCCATAATAGTATTTGGGTTCTAATAATAGTACTAGAACCCAAGAATTTCAGATAATTGGATAACTTTATAGATTAAAAAATAATAATATTTGACATGATGTATATCAAAAAGAAAATCAATCATAAGAAAAAATAAAACATACGAAAAATGAAAAATAACTAAATAGAAACGTTAGAAATAAAAATCAAGTAATTGAAATTAAAAACTCAGTGAATAGGTTTCTTCTGATTAGACAATGCTGATAAGAGAATCAGTGAACTGGAAAGCAAATATGAGGAAACTAGATGCCTGGTGCATGAAGTCATGCAGCAGTGGGGTCCCTAGGCCTGGCCTGCGGGATCAGGCCAAAACTGGCTCTCCAACATCCCCCAAGTGGCTCTGGATTGTGAGAGGGTGCAGGCCAGGCCAAGAAACCCCACTGATGCACAATCGGTGCCAGGGAGAGATGCGGGAGGTTGGCCAGCCAGGGAGGGATTGCAAGAGGGCTCCAGCGCGTGTCCAGCCCATCTCACTCAGTCCTAATCGGCCAGACCCCAGCAGTAAGTTAACTTACCGGTCAGAGTGTCTGCCCCCTGGTGGTCAGTGCACATCACAGTGACTGGTTGACTGGCCGACTGGTCAATCAGATACTTAATATATTAGGCTTTTATTATATAGGATTATATAATATGCACTATACAGATGAAGAGATAGAAAATTCTAAAGAGAAGTTAAGAGATATTCAAATTGAATGAAAACTTCCAAACACACCTAGTAGAAGTTGCAGAAAGAAATAATCAAGAGACTAAGGCAGCCGTGGGCAAACTACGGCCGGCGGGCTGGATCTGGCCCGTTTGAAATGAATAAAACTATTGAAAAAAAAGACCGTACCCTTTTATGTAATGATGTTTACTTTGAATTTATATTATTTCACACAAACACTCCATCCATGCTTTTGTTCTGGCCCTCCGGTCCAGTTTAAGAACTCATTGCGGCCCTCGAGTCAAAAAGTTTGCCCACCCCTGGACTAAGGAGAATGAGTATTCATAAAAAATAAATGACTGAATATTTTCAGAATTTATCAAAAACGTGAATCTGTGGATTCAGGGAGCACAATACACTCTAAGCTAAATAAATAAAACACGTCCACATCTGAACACATCATGGTAAAACTGAAAATCAGAAGGCAAAGAGGAAAACTTAAAAGCAACCAGTGAGCCCTGGCCACTATGGCTCAGTTGGTTGGAATGTCATCCTGTACACTAAAAGGTGGTGGGAATTTAACCCACCTACCCAGGTTTCAGATTCGATCTCTGGTCATAGTGCATTTGATATCTCTCTCTCTCTCTCTCTCTCTCTCTCTCTCTCTCTCTCTTTCTCTCTCTCTCTCTCTCTCTCTTTCTCCACCCTTCTTCTCTCTGAAAATAAAATTTTTAAAAAAGCAACCATTGAGAACATCCTTTAAACTGATAGCAGATATACTATAATAACAGTAATAAAAAACACACAAAAAACAAGATAATAGCTTCAAAGTGCCGAAAGAATATAACTCTCAATTTCTATTTTATACACTCTACAATTATTGTTCAAGTGAGTAAAAATTAAAGATATTTTCAGACAAACCAAGACTGAGAGCAGTTAACCCATTAACTCTTAGTAAAGGAATTACTAAAGGATTTTCTTCAAAAAGAAGCAATCAAATTCAGAAGAAACAAACATGATGTAAGAAACAATGATAAGTAACGACATTGGTAAGAATTCAGGTATATCTAGAAAAGAATCATCTGCATGAATCCCTATTAAAATACCAATGGCATATTCAAAGATCTAACAGTGATGGCGAACCTTTTGAGCTCGGCATGTCAGCATTTTAAAAAGCCCTAACTTAACTCTGGTGCTGTGTCACATATAGAAATTTTTTGATATTTGCAACCATAGTAAAACAAAGACTTATATTTTTGATATTTATTTTCTATATTAAATGCCATTTAACAAAGAAAAATCAACCAAAAAAAATGAGTTTGCGTGTCACCTCTGACACACGTGTCATAGGTTTGCCATCACTGATCTAGAACAAATTCTCCAAAAAAATCATCTAGAATAAAAAAAGACCCTGAATAGCCACAGCAATCCTGAGAAAGAAGAACAAAGTTGGAGGGATCACAATACCAGATATCAAGCTATATTACCAAGCCACGGTTCTCAAAACTGCCTGGTACTGGCACAAGAACAGACATATAGACCAATAGAACAGAACAGAGAACCCAGAAAATGACCTAAGCCATTATGCTCAATTAATATTTGACAAAGGAGGCAAGAGCATACAATGGAGTCCAGATAGTCTCTTCAGTAAATGGTGCTGGGAAATTTGGTCAGATACATGCAATAAAAATGAAACTAGATCACCAACTTACACCATACACAAAAACAAGCTCAAAATGGCTTACCTTAATGTAAGATGGGAAACTATAAAAATCCTATAGAACAGCAAAATTGGCAGCAAAATTGCAGACATATGTCATAGCAATATCTTTACAGACACAGCTCCTAGAGCAATGGAGACTAAGGAGAAAATAAACACATGGAAGTACATCAAAATAAAAAGCTTCTGCACAGCAAAGGAAACCATCAACAAAACAAGAAAGCCCTCTCTTCATGGGAAAACATATTTGCCAATGATATTTCTGAAAAGGGTTTAATCACCAAAATTTACAGAGAACTCATACAACTTAACAAAAGGAAGATAAATGATCCACTCAAAAAATGGGCAAAGG
>NW_006295981.1:26482-36789 GCF_000327345.1 Myotis davidii
GTTGTAAATATGCTAAGATTTGGAAACATCCTAAGTGCCCATCAACAGATGAGTGGATTCAAAAACAGTTGTACATCTACACAATGGAATACTACACTGCTATAAAAAAGAAGGAGCTTTTACCATTTGCAACAGCATGGATGGAACTGAAGAGCATTATGCTAAGTGAAATAAGACAGCCAGAGAAAGATATCACATGATCTCACTCATATGTGGGATATAATGATCAACATAATTTGATGAACAAGAATAGATCCAGAGACAAATGGTAGGGGAGGGGTGGTTAGAGAGCAACCAAAGAACTTATATGCATGCATATTAGCATAACCAATGGACACAGACACTGGGGCAGTGGGGGCTTGCCTGGGGTTGGAATGGCTGGGAGTCGGGGGTTTAATTGGGGGAAAGGAGACATATGTAAAACTTTAGTCAATAAATAAATAAATAAAATTTTTAATTATGGAGAAAAAAAGAATCATCTGCATGAAAAACAATGACATATTTTAGAAAAGAGGTATAAAAAAGTGGAATACAATACTAGATATTAACAAAATGTTTGATTGAGGAGAGTCAGGAGGGATAGAAAGTAAAGCACCCCAAGTGATGTATGCTGTGCAAGAGGAATCACTTAATTTCAATTACTCTATTTTTATTGATAAAATTTCTATTTGATTTTTTATATTAGTCTGGTTTCATTTTTTTAAATTCTTTATTAGTTAAGGTATTACAAATGTGTCCTTATCCCCCCCCCCTCATTAACCCTCCCCCACTCATGTTCTCATCCCCCTGTTGTCCATGCCCATTGGTTTGGCTTATATGCATGCATACAAGTCCTTTGGTTGATCTCTGCCTCTTACCCCTCCCTCCCCTACTTTCCCTCTGGGGAGTGATAGTCTGATTGCTGTTTCTGGTTTCTTGGGATATATTCCTAGAAGTGGGATCACTGGGTCAAATGGGAGTTCCATTTTTAGTTTTTTGAGGAAAGTCCATACTGTCTTCCACAGTGGCTTCACCAGTCTGCATTCCCACCAGCAGTGCAGAAGGGTTCCTTTTACTCCACATCCTCTCCAACACTTGTTGTTTGTTGATTTGTTGATGATAGCCATTCTGACAGGTGTGAAATGATACCGCATTGTCATTTTGATTTGCATTTCTCGTATAATTAGTGACTTTGAGCATGTTTTCATATGTCTTTCGGCCTTCTGTATGTCCTCTTTTGAAAAGTGTCTATCTAGGGCCCTTGCCCATTTTTTGATTGGATTGTTTATCTTCCTATTGTTAAGTTTCATGAGTTCCCTGTAAATGTTGGAGATTAAACCCTTATCGGTGATATCATTGGCAAATATATTCTCCCATGCAGTGGGTCTTCTTGTTGTTTTGTTGATGGTTTCCTTTGCTGTGCTGGTTTCATTTTTTTTTTTTTCTCAGAAAGAATAACTAAGCACAGACTTCAATATTTCAGATAAAAATTAAAACCTAAAAGTTAACCATTAAAAGAGTAGAAATAGAATGTATAACTTGCCAAGCAGCAGCAGCAAAGTAAGAAAAGAGAATTAAGAAAACTCAATCAGTTTAGCAGAAAGCAGAACGGGAGAAAATAAGAAAAAAAAGAAATTTATGTAATATGTGTATGTATTATAAACAAAAACACAAAGTAATATGGTAGAAATAAAGTTTTTAAATTATAATAAATGTGGGATATATAAAATATGTATTAAATATAAGTATAATATAAATTATATTTTATTAATTAAACTTTTGTTAGACAGATTTAATTCAATTCATAGAAATGGATGCAACCCACAAAAGATTTAATACAATTAACTGTAAACATATGGAAAGAATTCTCAGCCTCATAGTAATTAAAGAAACAATGAATTCACATATGGATCTTAAAATGACAATTCTTAAGAATTGTGTGAAAGAAGTGGGTAAAATGGCATTTTTAAAAAATGTTAACTGTAAATGAATTGGAGCAAATTTTCTGAAGTTTACAATATGTATCAAAAACTTTAACATATGCATACACAGCAATTACACTTTGAGGAGATAATCAGATCATGTGTACAAAAATTTATCTACTGAATGTTCTAATGAATTATTTATATCAAGAACCTGAGCTCTAACTATCCAAAAATTAAGAGTTGTTAAATTTTTATTGCTGCTACTACAGTTGCTAATAACAATAATAGTAATTAAATATTTGTTAAGAGTTTATTACCTGTCAGGCATTGTTCTAAATGCTTTACAGATTAACACGTTTTAATCTCCATTATAACTATAAGATAGATATTAGACTCATTCTCATTTTATAGATAAAAAAACTAAGACACACAGAATTTAGTAATTTGCCTAGTCACTGAGCACAAATTACTAAATTGATCAAATGGAATAGCCCCTCATTCCCTTTTTTCTTTTCTCTTTTTAGGAAGGTACTGTCTTCAGTGATTTGTGTCTTCCCACTTCAAAATGCTTTTTTGGGACACTCATCACAGTTGAGAGTCAAAGGCCATGAGCACAGATAGATAGTGCTGAGAATTTGGTAATAACCAAAATGTCATGTATATAAGTAATGTCCTTGAGTTCCTTCCCTCAGTCTGAACCAGGCTGCTTTATTTCTGTCACCTCTGTTTAATCTTGTATCATTCCAGGGATTAAGCTTTTGCAGAAGACAGAAAGAAATTGGAAAATGTTAAGATTATGAAGTGTGTGTAATAGCCAGTCCTGGGACAGATTTTCCATAAACGGCCAGAGTTTCCATAAATGGCCAACGCAGTGTTTCCCATCTCATGTACTCTTCCAGAACTTTACCATTCCCTCATGAAGAGGTAGAATTAATGTCCCCTTCCCATCACTTGGATGGGGTCCCCAGAATCACCATAGTACATGTGTTTGTTAGATTACGCAGCAAATAAAAAACATGCTCTAGGAATACTGTGTTTTCATAACACTAAATACATGAAATAATACATATTGTAAATCTTAATATTGCAAACACACACTATGTATGTTAACATAAAAATTATATTTATACGTAGGCAAGAACAAGTGTGGCTGCATCATCACCGAAATATCAACCATCTCTGCTCTGGGTACCAGGATTATGGGGAACTTTCTTTTGTTACTCATGCAATTTGAAACAAAACTTGTGATTTCAAAGATAAAGAAACTGGTGTGGCTGGTGGGATGGGTGGGGTGGGAATCAGAGTCAAAGGGAAAAGATATCTTCTGCCTGCTCAGCAGGGAACTTCTTTGTTTCTGAGGTTTCCTGGTCCCTCATGGCCTAATGCAACATTTCCCCAGCACCCAAGCTAGCTAGGTTTTTTCCATCAACCCCCAGTATCTCCAGCTGTGTCTCCTGGCAGCTGTCTGCTGTCCTGGGTCAGCTGCCTACCCTTTGTTCTCTTGGTCTAATCCAAGAAGATGCTGGATTACTGGGGGAGTCATACCGGTATTTCCTTCGTGTCATCTGAGGAAATGGGCTCAGGTGTACAGTCCATAGTGGGAACCAATGGCAACTTATTAAATTCATTCAACAAATGTTTACTGAGTACCTACCATGTTGACAGACACCATCTTTCTGGCAAGCAACCCTGAATTCAAAGAGAGTAAACTCAGTCAGCCTCTTCCAATACACTCCTCTAGTACTTAAAAGAAAAATAAAGATCACAGAAATGAAGATATTTTAAGCAGTGAGCTGTTAGCCTCCTCTGGATGGAAAAGTCTTGCATAAGGGAAATTTAGAAAATGCTTCCCCCTGAAAGCACATTTTTCATCTTAAACTGGCCAAGTCTGAACCAGCAGTCTGATGGAGGCTAACAGCTCTTTCAAGTTCAACCCTACCCTCAGGAAATACCCTCAGCTTTTCTGGATGCAAAGCTGGAGAGATTCTTCAGTCATCACATTTTTTTCCTTCCCTGGCTCATATAGGACCTTCTAACACTTCCTACTGTGGACTCTGGGAAAGAGCATACTTACTAAGGACTCCTGCTGGCTAACCAGGCTCAAATTAAAACAAACAAAAACACACCACCAAACAGAGCCTGACAGCCATTCTACACAGTCTCTCACTCAAACTACACTTTAGGGAGAAGTCTGCCTGTGCACTGAACTACCTGCCTGCACTGTGTTTCTGCCATCTGAGCCAGGCTTATAAAGGAGTTCCTGTAATCCTATTTCAACCAATAGGACTGGAGCCTTTCCTTAACCAATTGGACCTGCCCAGCTCCACCCAACCAGAGCGACTCTATTTTGACCAAGCAGGACAGTGCCTTTTGGACCAATTGAACAAGAAGGATTTGGAGTCCTCATCTGTATGAGGACAGACCAACCAGGGTACAGGTTGGGGACTTCTGTCTATATAAGCCAATTCCTCTCTGGCTTAGAGAGGTGCACTCCGCCATTCCATGGAAGGCTGAAGATTTCTGCCCTCTGAGTGACCTGAAACACCTGGAGCAGAGTGAGGCTGACCAGCACAGTGTGTGCAAAGCAGACCTGCAAGGAGCAGAGCAGAGCTGTCAGGGGCCTGGCCCCAGGGCTGCCTCACAGCCATGCTATTTTGTGTTGTATCACAATTGAGCTATTATACTGAATAAAGTTTCCTTATTCACCACACCCCATATGGGGGATTCCTGTTGGCATTGAATTGGCTCCAACAACCATAAACCAATTGGTTGACATTACAAAAGTAGTACTTAGATCAACATTGTTCAATACCCTTTACCATACCATAGTTCTGCTTCTCCTTGAAGTAAAATGCTGCTCTGAAAATGGGGTTTAGCTTATTATCTCTTACAAATTTTATAGTCAGTTGTTGAGATGCTAAGGAGATTTCATTTAATCAAGAGGGAAACATTTAATCATCAAGAAAACAATCTGAAAAAATACAAATAAAAAATCGTAAATAAATTTTTCCTTGGCCTGTGTTCCACGTGAAATATTTAATGTGATTTTATTTATTTATTTCATTTATTTTAGAAAACATCTAAGTCATCTTAAATTTTACTTCCTTGGAACCCCTACACTGATCTAAGCTAAGTTAACATAAGTTCTAAGTACATTATTGCTCTCCTGTTTTTTTTTTGGGGGGGGGGAGGGGAGGAATGGGGAGATTTCTATAGTTACTAAAGATTTCAGTGAGCCCTGCCTGAGTAGCTCAGTTAGTTAGAGCATTGTCCCAATTCACCAATGCTGCAAGTTCAATCCCCAGTCAGGGCAAATATAAGAATCAACCAATGAATGTTTAAGTAAGTGGAACAACAAAAATGGATGTTTCTTTCTCCCATTTTCTCTCTCTCTCTCTCTCTCTCTCTCTCTCTCCTCCTATCTTTCTCTCTCTAAATCAATCAATAAATAAAATTTTAAGATTTATGTGAAATAATTTTAACTAAAGAAATAGAGTGGGTTTTCTTACATAGTAAATACTGAAGGGAGGGAATATGCCCTATAAAGTCGAGTCCCCTGTGGCATTTGACTGGATCAAGGAATCAAGGAGCATAGCCATTCGTGTTTCCTATATCCCCCTGTCTAAGTTTCTTCCTCACATAAAGAAATGGAAGTCAGACTCAGTCATCCTGCTCACAGTGGTCTGAAGGCCCCATTCATTCAAAGCTCAAGTCACAAATGTAAAGGAATCAAGGACTTCTATCTGGATTTCAGTTCTCAATAGAGGATGCTGCTGCTCAATTATTTCCTATCTCTTCTAATTTCTTTGCGGTAAACAAATATCTCCTCTCTGAGAGAAGTGTGAGTGAAGAGTTTTTAAAATTTTGTATTTTTCTCCCCAGAGACATTAGCAAATGCCGGTGCTGAAGTCTCCACGCTCTTCACTTCCTCCAAGTGCACAGGGAATAGGTTGGCTGAAGTTTTTAACAAAACATTTGTTTCATCAAAAGATAAACATGTTCTGCCATGTCACATGGAATCTCAAGTTGTGACCAAAATTTTGTCATTACATGGACAATAGAAGCACCATGAACTAGCCTTTTTAATATCTGAGCATGTGCTGGGAAATTGAGCCATAAGTAGCTCTAGAATAAGCCATTCACCTTTACGTTATCAGCTGAATTCAGGGAATCAAGGGAGGTTTGCATTTCCAGTCAATCTGGATTCCAATTGCAGAACCTTCTGTGGATACCAGGCCATTCCTGTCCTGACCCCTCTCCAGCTCAGGATGTGGTCTGACACGGATTTCACTGTGGAAATGCTCATTATTTTTCAAGTAAAACTTGCAGAACATAATTATCAAAGAGATAACAAATAACAAGTGTTGCTGAAGATGTGAAGAAAAGGGAACCCTCATGTACTGTTGGCGGGAATTGGTGCAGCCACTGTGGAAAACAGTATGAAGCTGCCTCAGAAAAATTAAAAATAAAACTACCATATAATCCAGCAATTCCACTTTTGATATTTATCTGAAGAAAACAAAAATACTAATTTGAAAAGAAACATGCACCCTCAGGTGTATCACAGAATATTTATAGTGGCCAAGACATGGAAACAACCTAAATATTCATCAACAGATGGCTGGATAAAGAAAAATGTGATATATATATATATATATTAGAATATTATTCAGCCATAAAAAAGAATGAAATATAGCCATTCACAACAATTATGAATGTGCTTTGGTGGCATTGTGCTAAGTAAAATAAATCAAATAGAGAAAGACAAGTTTCATGTGACCTCACTTATATAAACAACAACAAAACATACACACGCAAATGAGCTATAGACACAGAAAAAAGATTGGTAGTTGCTAGAGGTGGGGGCTGGGAGTTGGCAAAATGAATGAAGAGGGTCAAAAGGTACAAACTTCCAGTTATAAAATGAATTAATCCTAGGATGTAATGTGCAGCATGGTGACTAGTTAATAATACTGTACTAAAAGTTTAAAAGTTGCTAAGAGAGTAGTTCTTAAAAGTTATCATAAAAATTTTTAATAATGTATATTATTGGTTGGTAATTAGACTTATTGTGGTGGTCATTTTGCAATACACATATATAAATGTCAAATGATTACACTGTATACCTAAAACTGATGTATAAGTTATACCTCAAGAAAAAAAAAAATTTCAGAGCCTAAAACATTTTAGGCAGTAGTGCTCTATATAAAGAGACTATAAGGAAATACATTAATAGTGGTTGGAGATTATGGGTAACATTTTTTCTTCTTTTTTAATGTGCTTTCAATTTTCAAAATTGTCTACAATGTACATATATTACATGTATAATTTTAAAAAATTTAACAGGGGACAGCAGACCATGTGGAAAAGGCAATGGCTCTCTCTAGGGACTCCAAGGATGCTGAATTCCCAAGAAGTCAGAAGACTTCTTATGGTCCATCCCTAGAAGGGAGATTTTTCAGAACCTTTCAGAAGCACTGTGGAGTACATTTGATAAAACCCACTATGCACTGATCCCTGCCCCCAGGGTGGTAATCCATTATATAGAGAAGCATTGGGGAAAGAAAAAATTACCTTGACTCTCTAAAGATGCATAGTTCATAAGACACCGTGGATGGATACAGAGCTCTAAAATCCCCTACATTAACCAATGCATATTATAGACACATTGGAGAAAAAAGTCCACCGAGCTCCCTCTGCAGGTCTATGGTAGAATTAACTGACCACGCATATGTCCAAGAGTGGATGGTTTCTATCTACAAGCTGGGGTAAGGGGTATAATTGTAAAACCTGGGGCCAAATTTCATCTCTGCCATGTGCTGATGGGGGTGTCACTTCTCTTAGTGTCCAATTACTTATCAGTAAAAATGGAAATACTAAAAACAGAGATGTAAAGGGGAAAAAGCCCCCATTTTCATTGCAGCAATGAAAAGGGTAAACCACCTAGGAATGCACTTAAGCAAAAACTGGCATGATTTATATGATGAACACTTTAAACACACTACTGAGAGAAGAGAATCTAAACAAATGGAAGAGTTTAACATGTTCTTAGGTAGGCCGACTCAACCTCGTTAGTTGCTAATGTCCTAAATCAACCTATTAATTTAATACAATCATAATTTAAAACACCCAAGCAGGTTTCGATGAAACTTGTCAAACTGATTCTATAATTCATATAAGATCCCAGCAGAGAACCAAGATGGCAGCAGCATAGGTTCTCAACAACTCCCACAAACACAGCACAATTATAACTAAAATACAGAATAACCATCATTCAATACTGACTGAAATCAAACTGGATGGAAGTCCTACAACTAGAGAAGTAAAGAATGAAGCACATTGACACTGGTAGGAGGGCCCAAGGCACAGATACAGGCTGGCCTGACACTCACCTGTGACATGCTTTTAATTAGGAGGGATATCTTGGCTACAGAGGCCTCCCGTGAGAAACAAAGGGTCCCAGCACCAGACAAACCCCCAACACAGGGTTCCAGAGCTGGAAAGAGAAGTTCCCATAAGTTCAGGCTGTAAAAACCAGTGGGGAATGTGGCTGAGCAATATGGAGGCTGCTGGACACCCAAGCAATTCCTCTTAGAAGGGTCGGCATATAGACTTACTTGGACTCAACCCCTCTGGACTCCAGTGCTGGGGCAGACAGAAGTGTTTTCAGGGGTCATTGTTCCTGTGCTGAAACCTCCCCCACCACAGAGCTAACTGGCAGCCATATCTGAGTTTACATCAACCTGGCTCACACTGCTCCACCCCAGTGATTCCGAGACCACACTCCACCAAATTCTTAGCCTCACCCAAGCTGTTTGCAGAAGCTTTCCATATGAATGGCCTGTCCTGGATCAGGCTTCAGACATTCCAGAAGCCTCTCAAACAAGCAGCAGCTGGTGTCGGCATGCCCCATGATTATCAATAGGAGGACCTAGCACTAGCAGCAGCCTGCCTTGCTTCACAGCTGAGCCCAGCCTGGGCACTTCCAAGCCCAATGTAAGTAGCAGCTATCTGCAGATTGCTCTGTACCTCCTGCCAGGAGGTCCCAGAGCCAGTGCACCCAGTGAACAGCTTCAGCCCATACCAGATTACCACCCTACACATCCACAAGTGACACATTCACTGGTCAGACTCAGTGAGAATCAAAGCCCTGCTGAAGCAAGTCCTGCTCCATAGGAGTATCACTTGCATTTTAGTCGCAGCTGGTCCTCACAGCCAATTGGCTTAGAGGACAATTCCTCCCAGTGATGCCAACAGCAAACAGGACTCAACTATAGCACGATTGTGCTCACAGCCCATAGAGGGGCACACCTAGAGAGCCCAGTTCAGGTGACTGGGGAGGCTGAGCCAATGGGCTCTATAGGATACCTACTATACAAGGCCGCTCTACCAATTCCAGGAGACATAGCAGCTCTACCTGATACATAGAAACAAATACAAGAAAGTAGCCAACAGGTGGAGACAAAGAAATATGTCACAAATGAAAGAAGAGAAGAAATCTCCAGAAAAAAGACCTATAGAAATGGAAGCAAGCAGACTACTAGATACAGAGTTCAAAACAATGGTTATAATGTTATGCAAGGATCTTAATGAGAGCTTCAAGACACTTAGTGAAACTTTCAACTATCTTAGTGAGTATGTCAAAGACATTAAAAAGGAACAGTCAGAAATTAGGCACACACTAACTGAAATAAAGAATAATTTACAAGGATTCAACAGTAGAATAAAGGATACTGAGAATCAAATCAGCAATTTGAAATATAGGGAAGCAAAAAACAGCCAATCAGAAGAACAAAAAGAAAAAAGAATCCAAAAATATGAAGATAGTGTTAGGGGCCTCTGGGACAACTTCAAATGTACCAACATTTGCATTATGGGAGTGCCAGAGAGAAGAAAGAGAACAAGATATGAAAAACTGTTTGAAGAAATAATGACAGAAAACCAAGGTACATGCCCTTGACTGGAATCAAACCTGGGACCCTTCAGTTTGCAGGCCGACGCTCTATCCACTGAGCCAAACCAGTTAGGGCAAGAGGAAATCTTAAAAGCAGCAAGAGAAAAGCAGCTACTAGTAGTTACCTACAAGGGAGTGCCCATATGACTGTCAGCTGATTTCTCAGCAGAAACTTTGCAGGCCAGAAGGGAGTGGCAAGAAATATTCAAAGTGATAAATTGCAAGGATCTATAACCAAAGTTACTCTACCCAGAAAAGTTATTTAGAATTGAAGGTCAGATAAAGAGCTTCACAGACAAAAAAGGCTAAAGGAGTTCATTACCACAAAACCATTATTACATGAAATATTGAAGGATATTCTTTAAGAAGAGGAAGAATAAGGATAAGGATAAGGATAAGGATAAGGATAAGGATAAGGATAAGGATAAGGATAAGGATCATGCTGGCTA
>NW_006295981.1:36803-46034 GCF_000327345.1 Myotis davidii
AGGAGAGAAGGAGGAAGAGAGGAGTGGATGAGGATGAGGATGAGAAGAAGGAGGAGGAGGAGGAAGAGGAGGAGAAGGAAGAGGGGGGAGGGGGAAGGGGAGGAGGGAAGGAGAAGATGGCTCAAAAATAATATGAACAATAAAATGGCAACACATACATATCTATCAACAATTGTATCTAAAAATCAAAATAAATGAACAAGAAATCTAATGAACAAAATAAGCTAGCGAATAAAATAGAAAGAGAGGCATAGAAACATAGAACAGAATGATGAATCTCAGAGGGAAGGGGGTGTTGGGAAGAAACTAACCAAAGATTTGTATGTGCATATATTTGTTACCTATGGACGCAGACAATAGAGTGCTGAATGCTTGGGTTGGGTGGGAACTGGGTAGAAGGGGGCGATGGGGAGGGGGAATGAGGACATCTGTAATACTCTCAACATAAAGATTTTAAAAATAAATAAATAAATTGAAAAAAGAAATAACATTTATATAAAAAGTAAATGAGCAAAATTAGGAAAGCTCTGAAAAATAAAAACAATGAAAAAAAAATAAGCCCTTTTATATGATAAAACAAATCACAAAGTTATAATGTTAAATCAGTGTCATATTGGCGTATGAATAGACAAAGCAATGGAAGAACATAGAAAAGTCAGAAATAAACCCCAATACAAATTGTAACTTCTAATATAATAAAGGAAGAATTTAAAATCCATGAGAGAAAAAAGTATCATTTAATCAATGATGTTGGTAACAACTGGATAGCCATCTAGAAAAAATAATGAATATGATAATTTCTAGATACATCAAAGATTTAAATGCAAGTAGTAACATTTTTAAGTATTATAAGAAACAAAGATAATTTTAAAAAATAATCCTGAAATGGAGAAGGCTCTCTTAACTCTAAACAAAACACTGATATACCTTATCATAAAAATAAGACATTTCTGCTTGGCAAAAACCATAATCTCCCTATATATAAAGAGTTTTTATAAAACAATAAAAATGACAATCAATTTTTAATTAAGGAAGTAAATAATTCACAGAATAAGTAATTCACATGAGTCTAAAACTTTAAAAGATATCCATCCTCACTCATAATAAGTAAATGCAAAGTAGAACTATGACACTATTTTTTACTGATATTTTTACTGATATTTGATATTCTGTGGGGGTTTAAAGTAATGGCATACTTCTACATTGTTGAGAGGGCTATTTGGAAGTACTCTCTAAATTACAAATGCACAAATCCTTTGACATAATAAATCTACTTCTAGGAATTTATCCTACAGGTATATTAATACATAAAACAAAAGGCAATAATACATATATATTATTTGCAGGATTGTTTGTAATTGCAAAAGTTTGGTAATGAATGTCTGACAATAGGAGGGTGATTAAATAAATTATAACATCCCTTCAATGGAAATTTATGCAGCTATAAAAGTGGATGAGGACACAATATCTAATATGCAATAATTACTGAGATATAATGACAAAGAGGGGAGGCACAAAAGCAGAAAAAGAAAATATATATACAATGTTTTATGTAAGCATAAAAGATGTCACGTAAAAATGTATAAAATTGGGTGGCCAGTGGCAAGATAACCTGGGTGGCATGGGGCAAAGTAAGATGAAGACTGTTCAGTATGCTTCTACAATACAGTAAGTCCTCCTTAACACTGCTGATAGGTTCTGTGACTTTAAGCAAAATGACAGCTAATAAAACCAATTTTACCATAGGCTAATTGATATAAACAAGAATTGTTTCTATGGCATCTCATCAATATTATAATGAAATTACATGGAAAGAAATGATATTATTTGAGGACCTGCTGTATATCCCTGTGTAAATTTTGAATTTTGAACGGTGTGAAAGTTTAATTCAAAATACTTACATTATATTAAAGGAGGTATATCTTCAAGCTCATTTTAGGGGAAGAGTTAAAGGTAGTAATCTATATAAAGTACATAGAATACAGCAGGTACTCAACAAATGGTTGTTGAAGAATGAGTAAGTATTGCCAACTGGGATGGCAACTCTGTCTTTTGTCACAGTGCTGGTCTCAACACCACTGGCCCAGACTCCCCCTGGCAAAGTTCCTTCAGGCATTTAGCAATGCCTCCAACTGGCCTTCCTCACTATTCTTTCAATATAGTTTAATCCTATATTAAACATGTTTGTCTCAAACTCTAAGTTCCAGCTATAATTTTTTTAAGGGCAGAAAGTTGAAACCATACTCTTATGGAGTTTGTGCTAAGAAGACTGAGAGGGGTAACTGCCTTTGAGAGACTTTCTTTAAGGCTTGGAAACAAAAGCAAAATAATTAACTCAGACTCAGAGAGACACTGGCAACCATGCAAACAGGATTTGTGGAGTGCACTCACAGGTTTGTTTACTGGACGAATTATGACAGCACTACTCAACTGTTTTCAGGTGGAAGCAATGCTAAAGGCCTTCCTGGGGATTCTGAGCATCAAACCACCAGAGGCATACTATCTTGTTAGTCATTTCCCTTTATGCAGGAATTAACATGACTAGTCAGAAGGCAAGTTAGTACCACCACATTCTAGAGTCCACGTTGAGATACATACAGAAATTAAAGGTGAGAATATAGAATAGTATGTCTATTGAATCTGATATTTAAAAGTTAAGCTTGCATTACACATTTTATTTTTTATTTCATTTTTATTTTTCCTAGTAGCTTTTTATTTTAGTTTACAAAATGTCAGTCCAAAAGAGTTTAGAAATTTCAGAAACAAAAACACTAGTCCTATACCAGACACAGTTTGAGATGCACTGTTCTGGCCTATATTTTTATCTAGCCAGAATGACTGTCAAGTTCCACGAATCTGTGGTATCCGATGTGACTGTTGAGTACATGAAAAGTGGCTAGTCTAAATTGGGATGTGCCATAAGGGTAAAATACGCACCAGATATCAAATCTTAGAACAAAAAATGTGTACAAATCTCAAACTTTTAATAACAATTATATATTGAAATGATACTTTGGATATATTGAGTTAAAGATATATCATTGAAATTAATTTGATATATTTCTTTTTACTTTGTAATGTGGTTACTAAAAAGTTTAAATGATATATTTGGCTTATATATGTGGCTCACATCATATTTCTATTGGATAGTGCTGAGAGTTGCTCTGGAGTTTTCTCCTCCTGCTACTTTTGAACCAGTTTTATGGCGTCCAATCTCACCACAACATATTCAGTGCAAACATAGCCTCTTCAATAAAGTTCTCATGAACCATAAAGGAACTCCCAACACAACCTCCCCTCCAACTGTGCTCCTATAATGCTTAGCACAGCCTTTCATTTATATGTGTGTGCATGTATACATGTATGTATGAATAAATGAATAAATTAAATTATATAAAAGGCCTCATATGAGAAAGTAAGCTTCCTCAAGTGTATGTTCATAGTCACTGTCTCTCCAACACTTAGCGCTATCATAGGTGCTCAGTAAATGTTGTTGAATAAGTAGATAGGTAAATAACCTTAGCTTCAGCTAAATATTTCCTTGCTTCTCTTTACATTGAACTTGGAGACTTGAGAGTTAAATGCTAATTTTAATTTCTAGGCAAGATAGCAGGATGTGAATATCTGCATGTTAATATTACTTAACAGGTAACTTAAAAATTTATCATTTATTCAACAAATATTTAGAGTACTTTTCTAGGCATTGGGAAAAAGTGGTAAATAAATCTCTGCATTTAAGGCAATTACATCCCATAGATCAGTGGGGTAACAGAAAATATAAAACAAACAAATATAAATAATCAAACAAGAAAAGAAATTAAATACTAAATAATACACAGAGAATGAAAATTAGGTGCATGATAACAATGAGAATTGTAAGTGTATACCTTAGATTTGGTGCTTACGGAGGGCCTCTTTGTGCAGGTGCAATTTAAGCTGAAAAATGTTAAAGAGGAGATTTTTTAAAACAGAGATGACTAAATTAGGCAAAGAGGACAGTTAGAACAAGTTCCCAAAATTGAAATAGTTTGATTTGTTGAAGTAAAGAATTCTGTATATTAATCTTTTATCAGATATAAGGTTTGCAAATATTTTCTCCCATTCTATGGGTTGCCTTTTCACCTGTTGATACTGTCCTTTTGTAACTAAAAAAGCAGGTTCCACTGCCTGCTGTAACAAAAGCCAAACTCATGAGGCAGGTGCTGGAGCAAAAAGAACAAGGGTGTTGTTGTTTTTTAAAATCTTTATTGCTAAGAGTATTACAGATGTCCCACTATTTTCCCTCATCATCCCCCTCCCCAGGGTTACTGCCTCACCCCAGACAATCACCCTATTGTCTGTGTCTGTCCATAGGTAGTGAATATATGAACATAGTTCTTTGATTAATCTCTTCCCATCACTCCATCCCCCTTCCCTCTGAGATTCATCAGTCTGTTCCATGTTTCTATGCCTCTCTTTCTATTTTATTCACCAGTTTGTTTTAATTAGACTTCTTGTTCATTTATTTGCAGTTTTAGATTCAGTTGTTGATATGTATTTATTGCCATATTATTGTTCACATTTTTTATCTTTTTCTTCCTCTTCTTAAAAAATATCCTTCAACATTTCATGTAATACTGATTTGGTGGTGAGGAACTCCTTTAGCTTTTTCTTGTCTGTGAAACTCCTTATCTGACTTTCAATTCTAAATGAGAGCTTTGCTGAGTAGAGTAATCTTGATTGTAGGTCCTTGCAATCTATCACTTTGAATATTTCTTGCCACTCTCTTCTGGCCTGCAAAGTTTCTGCTGAGAAATCAGCTGACAGTCATATGTGCACTCCCTTATAGGTAACTACTAGTAGCTGCTTTTCTTTTGCTGCTTTTAAGATTTCCTCTTCGTAGGCCTGCAGACTGAAGGGTCCCAGGTTCAATTCCGGTCAAGGGCATGTACCTGGACTGCGGGCACATCCCCAGTAGGACATTTGAAGTTGTCTCAGAGGCTCCTTACACTATCTTCATATTTTGGATCCTTTTTTTTCTTTTTGCTCTTCTGATTGGCTATTTTTTTTTGCTTCTTCATATTTCAAATCATTGGTTTCTCAGAATCCTCTACTCTACTGTTGATTCCTGTAAATTATTCTTTATTTCAGTTAGTGTGTGCATAATTTCTGACTGTCCCTTTTTCATGTTTGACATTCTAAGATAGTTAAAAGTCTCACTAAGTGCCTTGAAGTCCTCATTAAGATCCTTGAGTAACGTTATAACCATGGTTTTGAATTCTGTATCCAGTAGTTTGCTTGGTTCCATTTCTTTCCTTTCATTTGTGATATGTTTCTTTGTCACTGCATTTTGGCTGCTTCCCTGTGTTTGTTTCTATGTATTAGGTAGAGCTGCTATGTCTCTTGGAGTTGGTATAATGGTCTTGTGTAGTAGGTATCCTGTAGGGCCCAATGGTTCAGCCTCCCTAGTCACCTGAGCTGAGCACTCTAGGTGTGCCCCTCTGTAGGCTGTGTATACAGTCTTGTAGTTGAGACTTGATTGCTGTTGGTGTCACTGGGAGGAATTGACCTCCAGGCCAATGGGCTGAGGACCAGCTGCAACTGTAGTGGGAGAGTTGCTTGCAGGAAACACCCCTATGAAGCAGGGCTTTGGTGCTCACTGAGTCTGCCCCTTGAGTGTGTTGCTTGTGGATATGTAGAGTGGTAATCTGGTATGGTTTAAAGCTGTACATCAGGTGCACTGGCTCTGGGGTCTCCAGTGAGGTACAAAGTCAGCCAATATCTAGGGCCACCCAGCAGGAGCTACAGAGAAATCTGCCAATGCCTGGTATTTGTATTGGGTTTGGAAGTGCCCAGGTGAGGCCCAGCTGTGAAGCAAGGTAAGTTGCTATTCCTGACGATAGGTTTGGGGCACACTGACACCAGCTGCAGCTTGTTTGAGCAATTTTAGCAAAGTCTGAAGCTTGAGCCAGGACAGGACATTCATATGGAAAAGCTGCTGCAAACAGCTTGGGTGGGACTGCAAATTGGATGGGGTGGGGTCTCAGGGAATCACCAGGGTGAAGCAAACAGTGTGAGCCAGGTTGATGAAGATTATGATTATGGCTGCCAGCAAAGGAACAATGACCCCTGGGAGCACCTCTGTTTGGGAGAAAGCCACCCCCGAGTTTCTGTCCCGAGGCCTGACAGTCCAGTTCCTCCCTTTTTGTTTCTGGGTCCCCCATTGCCTCCTGGAGCTAGAGCACAAAGGAAGCGAGTCAGAGTAATTTCATGTGCTGGCCCTTTAAGAGGGACACTTGGGTCTGGCAGCCTCAATGTCCCTCAGCCACCATCCCTACTGGTTTTTACAACCCAAAATTATGGGGACTTCTCTTCCTAGCTCTGGGACCCTCGATTGGGGATCTGGTGTGAGGTGAGACCCGTTGCTCCTCATAGAAGGCCTCCACAGGATGATCTCCCTCCTGATGAAAAAAGTGGCACACGTGGGTGCCATTCTAGCCCGTTCAGCATCTCCGCCCTTCCTACCAATCTCAATGTGCTTTCTTCTTTACTTCTCTAATTGTAGGACACCCATTCTTCCAGCTTTCAGGTGGTTCTGAATGATGGTTGTTCTGTATTTTAGTTGTAATTTTGATGTGGTGGCAAGTACCAGTGTTTACCTATGCCACCATCTTGGTTCTCCAGGAATGAGGTTTTTTTATTCAGGTGCTGTGACCTGAGTGAATGGTAGACTCCCATCTCAAAGACCATCTCCCCTTCCTGCTCAAGCCCCTGGTTCTTATAGGGATAGAGAGGGTAGGGCTTCCTTTTTCTATGCAATTATTAATTATCTTGTTAGCTTTTGGAGTACTCTGGCCCTGTCTATTCATCTTTCTAGCCTTTGGCATGCTCAGTGTAAGAACCCTATGCACCATGTTGGCCAATGGGGGAGACTCCTGAGCACTCCCTGACTGTCTATGGTAGTGGGAAGGTAGTGGGGAGGAAGGGCCTGCAGGTCCTACCATTAAGAAGTCTTGTGATGTCATGGTCCACCACCCAATGCTGGACACGGCACCTGTACATCCCAGGGAGCCAGTTAGAATCCACTGGGAACACATTGAACCCAGGCACGCTCTTGTCCTCTGCACAACTCACACATGGCCAACCTTTCCAAAGTGGCCAGCCAGACTTGTGCTCTGATAGACAGCTACCTATAATTCCCGCCTTGAAAGGTAAATGGATAGAGGTCTCAACTTCTGTAGTTTCTTCCTGCCATCAAGGGATATAGTCTTACTTATCCCCAGGACCAGAGATTCTTGCTATCTACTAAAGGAAGAAGGGGGTCAAAAATGGAGGGAAGCCTTTATACAAGGGAGAAGGATAGCTGTCTTCAGCAGGCAGCATACGCAGTGTCTAGAGGATGGCACTGATGAACAAGTGAAGCTAGTAGATTACTTCATATTTTAAGAGGGTTTGCAGATGGGCTTCCAAAGTAAAACCTATTGTGTATTCAAGCAATCAAGTATTTAGTGAGGGGTATGCCTAGTAATATAGGGGGATTGTAATGAAATGAGAAACTAAAGAGAGACTAATGTATCCCCATTATCTAATCCCGAGTGGAGCTCTGGGTGGCACACACAACAGCAGGATAAGTTTGCCAAGGGAAACTGTCTTAAATATGCAGACAAAGGCATTATTAATCCCAAAATGAGCATAAAATTTAGCAATTGTCAAAAAAATAATAATTGTCACTTAGCTTTGGGGGGCACTGTCCTTTTCTAAAACAGAAATTTTCCATCTCTTTCAGGACTGTAAGTCTAGCTTTTCTTTGTAGTATTAACAGCAGCAGCAAGACGCTAGTTCACCTCATGCAGCACCCACTTTATCTTTGTGTGGTGGATCCAAGACTTGCTTCCCATGAGCCTTAGGGAAGTGTTGTCAACAGTACGTTATAGAGATCCAGTTCATTGCTCTGCTAACTTCTGTTCAGGACCCTGAGTCTTCCAGGTCTTTAGTAAGACTCAGACTCCCAGCTGTAATGGATATAAGGATTCATCAGATAGGTAGATGGACCTGCATTGAGCAAAACTGTACAAAGTTGTTAGTGTTTGCCCTAAATATTGTAAGTATTGTTTGATTTTTGATTCATGTTCTAAATCAGGGATGGCGAACCTATGGTACACGTGTCAGAGGTGACACGCAAACTCATTTTTTTGGTTGATTTTTCTTTGTTAAATGGCATTTAAATATATAAAATAAATATCAAAAATATAAGTCTGTGAGATCATACCATTAGTGTTGATCTTCCATAAAGAATTAGAGTCAGTGTTAGAGAATCCCCATTCACAGGCCTATTCCTCATCTCCTTCTGTGTAATAGGGTTTAAAGTCCAGGTAGGGAATTAAAGCCCCAAGAAGTGGCAGCCCTCAGGTGGCTTGTAGTTGAACCTGTTCTTCTATTGGGATATAGAAAAAAAGCATCCTTTAAGTCTAGAACTGAAAACCATGTGCTGTCTTTGGGCACCATGGCCAACAAAGTATAAAGGTTGAGCACCATAGAATGAATGTCCTGGACAACATTGCTGATGGCCCTATACTAATCAATATTCATCAGAGTGAGGCTATTTGGCTAAATGGGGGTATTACAGGGTAACTTGCATGGCTGAATTGATCTTGATTTTAAGAGTTTCTACAATGCTGGTTGAATTCCCTCTAAAGCTTCCTTTTAAAGCAGATATTGTTTCTTCTATGGGATCCGTGCCTCTTCTTTTAAGTTAATTTTTATGGGTCAGATGTTAACTGCCTTCCCTGGGATCCCATTGGTCCAAACAGTTTGATCAACCTGCTTGTAGATCTCGGGTGGGAAAAATTAACTGCCAGGGCCTTCCGGGAAAGTCAGGACAACCTGGAGCTGGAGAGTATGTTCCAGGAGGACTCCTAAACATAATTGGTGCTCCTCAGGGGAAAACATTATTTGTGCATGCAATTTACAAAGTAAATCTCAGCCTAACAATGGAATGGGACAGTCTGGCATGTAGAGAAAACTATGCATAAGTTTTTGATCCTCAAGCTGTCATTCTAGATGTTGAAGGAATGCCTGTTTTTGTAACTGTCCAGTCACTGCAGTGACCGACACCACAGCTGATCTTTTCTTGGTTAGGTTTATATTTAGCACTGACTATGTAGCTTCTGTATCTACAAGGAAGTCAACTAGCTTGCTCCCCACTGTCAATTTTACCTGAGGCTCATGTGGGGAAATAGGAATAGGTCTGGA
>NW_006295981.1:46081-50320 GCF_000327345.1 Myotis davidii
GTAGGGAAGCCCTGGGCCTCCTCATTTGTCATCAGATTCATCATTCCTTTCTAACATTTCTAAGCTAGGGTTTTTATCCTTTTTACTTTTATTTTTTAGTTCTGGATAGTCCTGCTTACAATGGCTTTCCTCTTTGCAATAGGCACGTTGATAGGTGCCTAATAAGTCTCCCTTTCCTTTCGGGTCCCACCTCTCCTGGTTTCCCCACACAGTTTCTAAGGAAAAGGCGGCTTGCCTTATTTTCTTGTTTCCTGGGCATGGTAAACTTTAAAAGCTATGTCCTCCAGCTGGGAAGGATTCATTCCCAATTCCCCGTCTAAGTGTTGGAGCTTACTTCTGATTATCTGGGGCACTTTGCCCAATAAAAGTCATGTTTACCTTCGGGACATTTTCTGGTGCCTGTGGGTCAGCCTCAGTGTGATTTTAATAGGCCTGCTAGATCCTTTCTTAAAATTTCAGAAGGATCTTGTTTTGGTTTCTATTAAACAGCACATATCATGTTCCAGCTCTTTCATTTAGGCACCCCTTTTTAAAGTCCTTCCAATATGCATCTTTTGTAATGTTCTAGGAAGGCTAGGTCCCCACTATTGGGGTCTCAGTTGGGCTCTGTCAAGGGAATCATTCTGACAAGATTAGGGGTCCTGTTGAGATTCTCTTGATAGAACGATAAGGCTCTTCATCAGCCTTATTAATAACTAGCTGCCTTTCACCTGCCATTAGTAAGATGTTAAAGAGAGCCTGTATATCTGCCCAGCTTGGATGGTGAGTGGCAAAAATGGAGGTGATAAGATCTGCCATTTTCTGACAATATGAGAGGTTGGAATTCTTCCAATTCAGTAAACCTGAAGTGGAAAATGGAATATGGGCCTAGTAGTGGCCTGCAGGCTGACCTTCCTGATTCATGCCACCTACAGGATACTGCCTCAAAGGGAATTGTCCCAGGATGCTCCCTGGCCAAATTGGGTGCCCTCCCAGGTTTTTGAGGGGGAGACCATTCCTTCATCATACAGGGGTGGAGCTGTCGTGCCTGTGGGCCCTATTTCAGGGGTATCTAGCAGCAGTTGTGGTGGCAGGAGAAAAGCAAAGAATAGCAACAAGTTCAAACACAAAAATAATCACAATAAATTTTTATGTACTAACCTCATCAGTTAATAAGCAGAAATAACAAGATTGGAAAAAATATAATTGCCTACAGGGACACAAGAATACTGAAACTATTTAACACTGAAAGTAAAAGAATGGATAGTAATATACCAGTAAAATACCACTCAAAAAAAGTATGAGTCTACATCAGACAAACTACAATAGAATAAGGAGGATTATTAGGGGAAAAAGAGAGTCACCACATTAGGATAAACTTTGCATAATAATTCTAAAATTTAAGCAAATAAAAAAATAGCATCAAATTACATAAACAGCTTCTGTTTTCCAGTCTGGCATAGAAGGGGCTTGCTAGTAGAAGTCATCATTCCATTTTAAGAACAAGTAAAAAACTGAGCAACCTGAAAAATCAACAACTCTGCCTAGATCCATCGAAGAAGTAGGGTCACATACAAACTAATGTCCTCCAAAAACTACAAAGACAGGCAAATACAAAAAATTACAACTTACTGGAGCAGAAACATCCATTAGAACCAGTACCAGGATAGAAAAATCCTAAACTATAATTGATGAATCGCTAGAGCAGTGGTTCTCAACCTTGGCTGCACATTAGAATCAGCTGGGAACCATGGTTGAGAACCACTGAGCTAGAGGCTCAGTGTGGGCAAGTCTGAGTTTAAAACTCTGTGGAGAGGAGGGGGGACACACTTTTGTGATTTTAACCTCCAGAAGCCCTACCAGGTTCTCACAGTGAATGTAAGGGGGGAAATCCCCTCCTGTTTCTGGCAGGGAGAAAGGAAAAGTTGTCATATTGACATACACCCGAGCATTCTGTTCTTCACAACAAGGCCTTCCCTCAAGAGAAACTGGTTTCCCAGAGCTTAACCTGCTGGGGAGCAAAGGGGGTTATTTAAGCTTGACCAACCTGAGCAAAGGGAAATACCCAACTCTTACCAAAAACCAACCCTGGTGGCATCTTGATCTTGGACTTCAGAACTTTACAAAAAATAAATCTGTTCTCTAAACTGCCAGGTCGATCGTATTTTGTTCTGGAAGCCTTAGCAGACCAATATAGTAACTACTGTGTGTACATGGAAAGGGGGAAATTAGTATCAAAAGTGAGGAGAGCAGCAAGCTGATGATGACAACTTGAGCCAGGGTATTATTACTGGAGATGATGGCGGGCATCCTTGGCTATGCTCTGGAGAACAGCCTACAGGACATGATGATGGATTGGAGCTGGAGCATGAGGGGGATAAAGGAATCAAATTATTGAGGCAATAGCATCTGAAATTTGAGACATAAGCCAATTCCCCACAACTCGCAAAATAAGGCCTCATTTATGTTTCCTCCACAAGTAACTGATGACTTATTTCCTCAGTGGAGGAAAATGCACATTCTGAAACAGGCTCATATTGCTCTTATATCATTTGGCACACATAAGAATAATTAACATTTTAATGAGCTTCTAGAAAGCTCTATGAAGTCACTACCTGGAACTTAATGCCATCATTTTCAGAGAATACAGACCTTTCAAGAATAAGATTCCTAGTCAACAGAAGCAGTACAGAATGATTAAGCAGCAGAGAAAAACAAAAGTAATTAGGTTTTATACACAAATAGTTTTCTAATTACCAAAAGTTAGTGTTTGTTGTGGTCATGCTGAATTGCTTTTAAGGTGACACCACACAATTAACCCTCTATATTCTTTCTGTTGCTGACAGGCGCTCTCTGCCCAGAAGAGTATGTGTATTTTTAAGTTTAATTCTCTTTCCTCCTGGCCTACAAGAATAAAGCTTAGACAGAAAAATTGTACTAGGACATGAAGCAAACCTCCCATATTTTGTTATATGTCTGATTTGGCTCTAAATTCATTCATGTATCCACTTGCCATACTAAAATCACACAATCAAAATTGAAATAATGGCTTTAATTTACTCATATACTGACATCGTGATTCTAACCTATGACCAATATCCAGCCTTGCTGGCTGCCATAAGGTAAGCTTCAAATAGCATAAAGTACCATTGCTTTTCTGTATGAACTAGAGGCCCGGTGCACAAAATTTGTGCATGGGGGGGAGGTCCCCTCAGCTCAGCCTGCACCCTCTCTAATCCGGGACCCCTCGGGGGATGTCCAACTGCTGGTTTATCATTACTGGCAGTTGGGCATCCCTCTCACGATCTGGGACTGCTGGCTCATAACTGCTCACTTGCCTGCCTGCCTGATTGCCCCTAACTCCCCACCCCCACCAGCCTGATCACTCTTAACTGCCTCTGCCTGCTGGCCTGGCCGCCCCTTACTGCCCCCCAACCCCCCGCCAGCCTGGTTGCCCCTCACTGTCCCTCCCCCCGCTGGCCTGGTCACCCTCGACTTTCCTCCACTGCCAGCCTCGTTGCCCCATGTAGCCTGCTCTTTAGTTGTTTGGTTATCCCTCACTAACCGTCCTGCCAGCCTGGTCGCCCCACGCAGCCTGCTGCTCAGTCGTTTGGTCATCCCTCACTAACCCCCCTGCTGGCCTGGTACCCCAGGAAGACTGCTGGTTGTTACTGTTACTGTGACAGAATCCTGGACAATTTGACTATTCTTCTATTATTAGTATAGATATGCAGTACTGCAACTCTTATTAGCAAACTGGTAGCCCGGTGCACGAAATTTGTGCACATTAAAAGGGAATTAATTGCCCTAACTGGTTTGGTTCAGTGGATAGAGCATAGGCCTGCGGACTCAAAGATCCTGGGTTCGATTCTAGTCAAGGGCATGTATCTTGGCTGCAGGCACATCCCCAGTGGGAAGTGTGCAGGAGGCAGCTGATTGATGTTTCTCTCTCATCGATGTTTCTGACTCTATCCCTCTCCCTTCCTCTCAGTAAAAAATCAATAAAATATTTTTTTAAAAGAGGGAATTAATTAGCAGAGATATTTTAATATTGCTATTTGCCCTTTCTCTATAATAGAAGTGTGAGAAATGAAAGGAAATTAGTAAAATGTATACGAAAATAAAATATAAATCCTATCTAAGAATATACAACATGGTAATTAACCATACCTCCGACACGCTTCCCATTGGCGAATCAGGGTGGTATGCAAATTAACTGCCAACCAAGATGGCGGCTGGCAGCCCGGCAGCTGAAGCACA
>NW_006295981.1:50935-52720 GCF_000327345.1 Myotis davidii
ATATAACAACAACAGAGGAATGATATAAAAATGACAAAAACATGATATGAAAACAACAAAAACATGACATAAAAACAACAGTGATGCAAACAGTGACTGATAAATTGATTAAACTTATTCTAATATCTCCCTGTACACCACATTGAGAGTGAAAACACTTTCAGAGTGCTTGAATTGGTCATTTATATTGGGAATGAAAGGTTCTTCCACCGAGAAGTAAATTTGCAGCAATTCCTGTAGATGCTGTGGGTAAAACAGTATCACCACAACCTCTAATATAATGTATTAAAACTTTATTGTAGGGAGCCACTACAGTTTTTTGGACAGGTTCAGGCCTTGGTCTAATGAGAGGGCACAGTCCTCTCATTGCCACATGCAAGTCCCAGCTTCGAGGGCAGAACCCTCCGAGCACAATTATAGTCAACACCTATAGTTGTAAGCTTGAGCCTATGGTCCAAACAAGTGGCCCCATGTGCCTGAGTGATGTAGGCTTGATAGAGTTCAAGTGCATGTAGTTGAGTAGGATTGAAACCCAGGAGAATGTTGTAAACATCTTGGTCATGCAATTACTTTGCCTCGTGGCATTTGCTATAAAATAAAGACACGGCTGTGGGCGTGGTCACTGTCTCTCAGAGAAGCAGCATCCCACCAAGACCCAGATTTCATTCTCTTGTCTGTCTTTTCTAAGCCTTTCAGCTGCCCCCACTCAGGTTCACCATTGGCTGTGCTGGCGCAGCACACTTTATAAAGATAGGCCTCCACGCTCCGAGGGTGGGTTCCTGCCTCAAACCCCGCCCTTACAGGAAACAGCTCCAGGAAACAGCTCGGGGGGAGGGTTCAGCTATTTCCAAGACAACCCCTCCACGATTGACGTCCTTCAGGTTGGTTGAGGTTCTAGCCATGATGTTACACCAGGGTTTTTATATAAGTAGATATTACTGTTAAATAAATTTCTTTTTTTTATTGCTTAAAGTATTACACAGAGTATTACATATGTCTCCTTTTTTTCCCCCCGCCCTTGACAATCCCCTGGCCTCCCCTACCCCCCAGTGTCTTATGTCCATTGGTTATGCTTATATGCATGCATACAAGTCCTTCGGTTGATCTCTTACCCACCTCCCCAACCCTCCCCGGCCTTCCCGCTGTAGTTTGACAGTCTGTTCGATGTTGCTCTGCCTCTATATCTATTTTTGTTCTTATAAGTTAACGTATTTACAGGTTCCTAAGATTAGAATATGGACATCATTGGGGGATATTATTCTGTCAATCACAGTATCCCTCAATCCAGGTAGGACAGCCTACTGTTTGAAAATAGAGGGGGGAAAAGCTGGGAGAAGGGAAAGCTGACTGGATACAATTGGGAGAAAATTATGGCATAAGATGTTGGCGCTTTGGTCTGGAGATGAAGTGATGGAGTTGGTGAAAGTGGCCAGATAGAAATGAGAGGATTTGCTGACAAGCTGTGTTGAGAGAAAGGGAGAAAGCAAGGTTTAGCATAGCACCTTTTTGCAAATCAAACTTCAACCAACAGTGCACCATGGTTCCTGTTGATGGAATGTAAATTGTAGCTGCTATAGAAAGCAGTATGCAGAGTCCTCAAAAAAATTAAACATAGAACTATCAAATGATCAAACAACCCCACTTCTGGGTATGTTTCCAAAATAATTCATTAAAATATGGATCTGGAAGAGATATCTGCATTCCCATGTTCATTGCAGTACTATTCATAATAGCCAAGATAGGAAACCACCTAAATATCCATCTAAAAGTGAATGGATAAAGCCA
>NW_006295981.1:55487-55969 GCF_000327345.1 Myotis davidii
TGTCTATTATTAGATAGGAGATGTATATATATATATATATATATACACACATATATATATGTATATCCTATACAGGCAAAATTAAACAATATCCACCATTGTTCTCCTTTCATTTAAATGAGCAGGGTATTTACTCTCTACCATATATGGGCCTTGAGGACACCATGCTAAGTGAGATAAGTCAGACAGAGAAAGACAATGCTGGCTTCATAGAATGAACTTGGAAGTTTTAAATAAATTTCTAAAATTTATCTATCAAAGACTAATTATGTATATTATTTTCTTAATCACAACTATAAACTCTTTGTAGATAATATTTATGCCAGGAAATATACATCATAATGGTTGTTATGTCAAAAATGCATAGCAATTTATTGATATATTTCAGGACCAAGTATATTACTATATAATATTTGAAGCATTTTTTTTCTGGTGTTACATCTAGTATACATATATATTTATGGCATATATATATATATATA
>NW_006295981.1:56003-59582 GCF_000327345.1 Myotis davidii
GGTTGCAGGAAGATTCCTGCAAGAATAGGTCTTTGTTCCCTTCTCTGCTGCTCCTACCCGCCCTTCTCTGCCACTCCTACCCCATCCTTCTCTGCCATGCCTACCCTGCCCTTCTCTGCCACTCCTAACTCGCCCTTCTCTGCCACTCCTGCCCCACCTGTCTCTGCCGCTCCTACCCCACCCATCTCTGCCGCTTCTCTCCCGCCTATCTCCACTACCTCGGCTCTGTTGCTTGGCTTCCTTCTATGGTGTCTTCAGTCTTCGCTCCCAGCTGGTATTTGCAAGTCAGCCGCCATCTTTGTTGGTGGTTAATTTGCATGTCGCTCTGATTAGCCAGTGATGGGTGTTGCGAAGGTACGGTCAATTTGCATTGTTGTCTGTTATTAGATAGGGTCTATTATTAGATAGGAGATGTATATATATATATATATATATACACACATATATATATGTATATCCTATACAGGCAAAATTAAACAATATCCACCATTGTTCTCCTTTCATTTAAATGAGCAGGGTATTTACTCTCTACCATATATGGGCCTTGAGGACACCATGCTAAGTGAGATAAGTCAGACAGAGAAAGACAACTATGTGATATTTCTTATATGTTCAATCTAAAGAGAACTAAACTTAAAAATCAGAGAGTAAGCCAGGTAGGTGTGGCTCAGTGGTTTAGCATCGACTTAAGAATCAAGAGGTCACAGTTTGACTCCTGGTCAGGGAACATGCCTGGGTTTCAGGCTATATCCTCAGTAGGGAGTGTGCAGGAGGCAGCCAATCAATGATTCCCTCTCATCATTGATATTTCTATCTCTCTCTCCTTCTCCCATCATCTCTCTGAAATCAATAAAAACATATTTTTAAAAAGCAACAACAAAAAACAGAGTAAAATGGTGGTTACTAGGGACTGGGGTAGGGGAAGGGGAGAGCTATTAAGAGTGAATATTTGCAACTCAGAGATAAATAAGTCCGAAGATCTAATACACAGTACAGTGACTGCAGACAACAGAACTGTATTATAAACATTAAATTTGCAAGAGATTGGATCTTAATTATTCCCATGATAAAAGAAACAACAATTATATGATATGACAGAAGTGTTAGCTAATGCTATAATGGCAATCATATACAATATAAATGTTCAAATCAGTATGTTCTACATTAGGTAGCTATGTCAATTTAAAAAAATAAAAAAGTGAACTCAATTTTTATTGTAAAATATTTCACTAAACATTTCAATAAAGATCTATATATAAAAGAGCCAGGAGCCATCACATCCGAAACAACTGAACAGACAACCAAACAGGCTGAGTGGGACGACCAGGCTGGCAGGGGGGTTAGTGAGGGATGACCAAATGACTGAACACCAGGCTGCATGGGGCAACCGGGCAGCAGGGGGATTAGTGAGGGATCACCAAACAACTAAGTAGCAGGCTGCATGGGGTGACCAGTCCAGCAGGGGGGGGTTAGTGAGGGATGACCAAATGACTGAGCAGCAGGCTGTGTGGGGTGACCAGGCTGGGAGGGCAGGGGGGAGGGAATTAGGGGCAACCAGGCTGGCAGAGGGGGCCTGTTGGGGGTAACCAGGCTGGCAGGGAGGCAGTTGGGGGTGACCATGGATTGTGAGAAGGATATCCGACTGCCGGTTTAGGCCCGATCAGACATCCCCCAAGGGGTCCCAGATTGGAGAGGGTGCAGGCTGGGCGGAGGGGACCCCCCCAGTGCACAAATTTTGTGCACCAGGCCTCTAGTATAAATATAAAATATAAAGATGAAAAGTATATTTTATATAAGAAGAATAATATAATAAAGAAGATATAAATAGGGACATCAGCAAGGTGGCTGACTAGAAGGTCTAACCCTAGATCTCCACAAAAACAATAATTTAACAACTACTCACAGACTAAAATAGCTCTGGGAAGACTCTGAAGTACAAGTAAGAAACTGCAGAACCCAGTAAATCACAAAAACCCAGGATGACTGCAGAGAAAAATGTAAGAAGCATTTTACCAGTGTCATTCCATCCCTAGGCTAACATAACTTGGCACCAAGAAATCCCCTTAGCCACAGACAAAGAACAGTGTAGAGAATATCAATGTATAGATAAAAACCATAAATAGGAAACATAACTTGGAGCAGAAAATTATAACAATTAAAATAAAATAATTCACTGGAAGGGCATAACACAAGATTTGAGCATGCAGAGTCAGTGAGCTTTAAGCTAAATAAATTGAGGTTATCCAGTTTGGAGAGCAGGGGGGAAAAAAAAAAGAGGAAAAGGGGACAGAACTTGATAGATGATCAAGCTTACCAAAATACACCTAAGAAGTCCAAGAAGAAAAGAACAAAAATGGGGGGTAAAAAGAATAGCTGAAGAAATAATGGCTGAAAATTCCCCAAATTTAGTGACAGACATAAATGTACACATTCAAGAAACTCACCAAATTCCAGTTATGATAAGTTCAAAGAGATTTATAGTAAAAAACATTATAATTAAACCATTAAAGCCAAAGTGTTTTGAAAGCACCAAGAAAAAAGTAATTTATTGTGTACAAGGAATCCTCAATAAGATCGACAGCTATTTCTTATCAGAAACAATGGATGCCAGAGGCAATAGATAATGTACTTAAAGTGCTGAAAATAAAGAAAAACTTGTCAAACAAGAATACTGTATCTGATAAAACTATATATATATATGTATATATACATATATATGTGTATGTGTGTATATATATGTATATATATGTGTATATATATGTATATATATGTATACACACACAGACACACACACAAAACCATAATATGTAAATAGAATAAACTGCAAATAACTGAACAACTGTTTGCTATGATGTGCGCTGACCACCAGGGGGTGTATGCAGAACATGGTGGGTGATGGCCACGGCAGGATGGTGGAGCAGGTGAGCAGGGGCATCAGACCAAGGCGGGGTGCCAGTTGCTGTCATCAGGGCGAGCCTCTGGTGGTTACTGAAAATTCTTTGCTCCCATGCACCACAGTCCCACCCGGTGCTCGCACCCACTGATGGCACGCAGTGATTGGGGCTGGTACCAGCAGCGGGTGCCAGGACACTGGCACCATCAGTGGGTGCGAGTGGCAGCTGCCAGCCCCAATCACTCCTGAGGGCTTCTCCACCTCCCCCTGCTCCTGAGGGGTGATCAGGGCAGCAGCCACCATTCACACCTGCTGCTGATGCCAGCCCCAATCACTTCACGCTGTCAGCGGGTGCAAGTGGGGCCAGCACTGTCAGCGCATGAGAGTGGCAGCAGTGGGAGCGGGGCTGCCGGCAGAGAGGGGACCAGGGGCCGCAGTGGGAGGGACTAGGCAGGAGCATGGAGGATTGGCCAAGACCCACCCCTGTGCCCACTGCAGCCTCATGGCCCACAGTTCCTTTCAAGGTGCATGAATTCATGCACTGGGCCCGTAGTTATATCTCTACTAATAATAGAGGAATTTACAAATTGTCTGGGATGCCATGACAGTAAAAGTAATGACTGAAAAGCAGGCTGCGGGGGCCACCAGGCAGTCATTTGGGTTAGTGGGGGATGACCAAAAGACTG
>NW_006295981.1:59881-76968 GCF_000327345.1 Myotis davidii
GCAGTGCTTGCTGGCGAGGCCGGAGAGAGAAGCAGGGTGATCAAACCCTGCTTCTCTCTTCTGGCCTTGCCAGCAGCCAAACCTCTCTCTCTCTCCCAGAGGTCAGCAGTTCAGCCCCCACGCCAGCAGCATGGACCAAACACCAGGCTGCGCACATAGCAGGTGAGTGGGCTGAACTGCTGACCTCTCAGAGAGAGAGAGAGGTGGGGCTGATCATTAGCGGCAATGCTTGCTGGCGAGGCCAGGAGAGAGAAGCAGGGTGATCAAACCCTGCTTCTCTCTCCTGGCCTTGCCAGCAGCCAAGCCTCCCTATCTCTCTCCCAGACATCAGCAGTTCAGCCTGCTGGCTAGCAGCCTGGGGCAGCTGCTGAACAGCCCCGTGTCTTTGATCAGGCCCAGAGATAGGCCCAGAGATGCTGACTGGCATAGAAACCAACCAATCAGAACCAAATCTGGGTGAATTATGAGGAGCCAATGGCTGCCTAGGAGGTGGGGCTTTTGACACTGACTGGCATAGAAACCAACCAATCAGAACTAAATCTGGGTGAATTATGAGGAGCCAATGGCTGCCTAGGAGGTGGGGCTTTTGACACTGACTGGCATAGAAACCAACCAATCAGAACTAAATCTGGGTGAATTGCCAATGGCTGCCTAAGGTGGGACGCTGACTGGCATAGAAACCTGGGTTTTAAGGGCAACAGCTGTTTGGTGAAAGGTGTAAGAAAGTGATTCAATTTTTTAATCACCAGTTTGGCAGTATAGTGCATATGGCTGGCTATCAGTCCAGATATAGGGATTATGTGTTTTTGTCTGCCGAGAGCACCTCCTCCCACCCCCATTTAAGCAATCCTATCCTATATAATCTATCTATACTAATAAAAGGGTAATATACTAATTAGACCGGGTCGACTGGCTATCTTCCAGACATCTGACTTCCTTCCGGACAAAGCCATGGTGGTGGGGGCTGAGGCAGAGGCAATTAGGGGCAATCAGGCTGGCAGAAGAGGGCAGTTGGGGGTGACCAGGCCAGCAGAGGAGGGCAATGGGAGGCAAGATCAGGCCAGCAGAGGAGGGCAGTTGGTGCGAGAGCAGACTGGCAGGGGAAGGTAGTTAGGGGCAATCAGGCTGGCGGGGGGGAAAGGTAGGGGTGATCATGCACCGGTCACTGTCATTGGGGTGAGCCTCTGATGGTTACTGAATATTCTTTGCTCCTGTGCACCACGGTCCTGCCCGGCACTCACACCTGCTGCGGGTGCCGGAGCCACCGCTAGCACCCACTGCTGGCTTAGGCTGCCAGTCGGACATCCTCCAAGGGCTCCCGACTGTGAGAGGGTGCAGGCCAGGCTGAGGGAACCCCTCCCATCAGTGCACGAAGTTCATGCACCAGGCCTCTAGTCCTTCATAAAATGAAGGAGCAATAGGACTTCTGTAAATAAATAAAACCTCAGGTAGTCACCCATGGACCTGTCCTACAAGAAATGCTAAAGGAAACTTTCAGTCTTGAATGAAAAGACAATATACATTACTCAAAGTCATAAGAAGAAATAAAGAACACCAATAAAGGTAACTACCTGAGTAAATGGAAAAGCTAGTAAATCTTGTTTATAAATCTTATTTTATTTTCTATATGATTTAAGAGATGAATGCATAAATTAATAATTATAAATCTATGTAATGGCCACACATATATAATAGATGTAATCTGTAATAATTTGAACATAAAATGGGGACAGAACTATATACGAGCATAGATTTTGTATACTATTGAAGCTAAATTGCTATTAATTCAAACTAGATTGTTATAAATTTAATATGTTAATTTTAATCACCAGTATAACCACTAAGTACAAACAAAATACAGAAAAGTAAATAAGAAGAGAATCAAAATAGTATGTTAGAACAAAGAAACAGTAAAGAAGGCAGTATAGAGGAATTGTGGAACAAAAAAACCCCAACATAAACAAATAGCAAAATGGCAGAAGTAATCAGTAACTGTTTTAAATGAAAATAGATTAAGCTCTCAAATTAAAAAGCAGAAATGGCAGAATGGTTTAGAAATATGATCCAACTATACTCACCTGTGTACCTCCCTCCTTCTCTGGTATTCTGCAATGCAAACCACTGAGCCTTGGTTTCCATTTTCTTAATTCAGGAAGTCCTTTTATTTCTTTCCTGAGCTGCAGCTGGAGACTCTCAAGCAGTAAGGTGGGAAACCATAGGGCTCACTTCCTTTTTCTCTTAGGTCCAAATTCATGAAAACTGCTTTTTTGTGTTTTTTTGTTCATACTGTTTGGTATTTTAGTTATTACATGAGAGAGTAAGTCCAGTTCCCATTACTCCATCTTGGCTGGAAGCAGAAGCCAGTTTTTATAAAAAATGTTTTTATCTATAAAAGTTTTATAATGGCTTAGGGATTAATTTTTTAACTCATTCAGTTTTATTAAACTTTGGTTTTCACTAATTACTCTATAAACTGAAGTAATATATAACCTTATAATAGTCCAAGAAAAAAATTATTTCTTTGGCCTTTAAAAAAGACATTTTAATGACAAATATATTAATTAAAAAGGCATTCTAGTTTTTTTTAGCATACTATAAAGTGCTTTATAATACTCTTTTTTTAAAATATATTTTATTGATTTTTTTACAGAGAGGAAGGGAGAGGGATAGAGACTTAGAAACATCGATCCGCTGCCTCCTGCACACCCCCTACTGGGGATGTGCCTGCAACCAAGGTACATGCCTTTGACTGGAATCAAGCCTGGGACCCCTCAGTCCGCAGGCTGACGCTCTATCCACTGAGCCAAAACAGTCAGGGCTGCTTTATAATGCTCTTAATGACTAAAATAATTTTTTTACCTTTTCCTATGAGTAAGAGAAAAAAAATAATTTTGTATGTGCTGTCAAATATCCGTTGCCAGTAAGCTATTTTTCATGTGTCAAGAAAATACTACCACATGCACTAGGTCAATTATGGATTTATATTAATTACAGCTGTTATAGTAGTAAAAAAAAGAAAGCTTGGGCAGGCATTCTAATTACTGATCTGGAAACAGGACAACTAGAAATGTAGTTCTAGGTTTTCTTTAAAAAATAAAACTTCTTCATCTAAAAACATTAATTTATATGACAGAAAACTTATGTTTGTATATATTTTAGGTTTAATGAAAATAATTTTGTGCGTCTGTGTCTGTAGTTGGTCTCCTCCTCTGAAAACAGCTTTAGATTCGAAACATGAAACAGCTTTATATTTGAAACAGGGAAACTGCCTTTGGGAATGTGAAAATACTGTTTTCGATCCCTGTCTGGTCTAATCCACGGATGCAAACCTGCAGATATAAAGGGCTGAAAGTATTTATTGGGGAAAAATCCACATGTAAGTGGACCCCCACTCCTCAAACAATGTTGTTCAAGGGTTAATTCTATTACCTCACAGTTTCTTTTTAGCTGGAACTGAGGTCCCTGATTTCTTGCTAGTTGTTTGTAGGGATTGCTCGCAGCTCTTAGAAGCCACCCTCAGATCCTAGCCACAAGGCCCTTCACAACATGACAGCTACTTCTATGAGGGCAGGAATTTTTCTCTCTAGTCTGCTAAGAAGTCTTAGGTCCTAACAATGAAAGGAATGATTCAACTACCACCTTTGCCATTTAAGGAGAGTGATGATTCCATCAGATTCCTCACAGGACTGGTCACACTAAAAGACAGAGGAGTATACAGGATGTATACTCAAGGGGGCAGGAATCTTAGGGCCATCTTAGAATTCTGCCTACAACATTTTGCATTAATTTTAATCTTATTTTTAGGAAAATAAGATTAAAGATTTATGTGGAAGCTGAGCTCTTACATTTTTCTTGGTACTATTTCTATTGACCTTTAAAATCATTGGCTAAGATAGTGGGAGGACTTAAGGAGTAATGGAAAGAAAGTGATGTTTATTGATTACTAATACATGCCAGGTTCCTTTACTTCATAGTTTATTCCATATCAGTGGAAATAATTGCATCTGAACTAAGGAGGTACTATAAGAAACATGTTAGCCAAATCAAATAGTATTCTTAAGGTTCTCAAGTACAGTTAAGAAAATTACATGATGATAACAACTGTCATTAAGTTCAAAGGCTAAACTAGTATTTCAAATTTCTCCTTAATGTGTGATTGGGTATGCTTTTGATGGTCTTGGAAAACAAATACTCAACACTTCCCAGTGTAATGAACTTTTTTTTAAAAAAAAGCAAGACAGATTTAATTACACAGAATTTAAAACAGACTGTAGCTTATGTAACTAAATTCAATGACCTAAAATATTTCTCCTAAATCATGCTGCATGTATTTTATGAATCTATTAATAAGATTTATTCCAGGATGGTGCCATACATATTTATATGTACTCTAGTACATAATCATAGTCGAATCTTTCATCATCTAGCACAGCAGTTCTCAACCTGTGGGTTGCGACCCCTTTGGGGGTTGAACGACCCTTTCACAGGGGTCGCCTAAGACCATCGGAAAACACATATATAATTACATATTGTTTTTGTGACTAATCACTATGCTTTAATTATGTTCAATTTGTAACAATGAAAATATATCCTGCATATCAGATATTTACATTATGATTCATAGCAGTAGCAAAATTACAGTTATGAAGTAGAAACGAAAATAATTTTATGGTTGGGGGTCACCACAACATGAGCAACTGTATTAAAGGGTCACAGCATTAGGAAGGTGGAGAACCACTGATCTAGATCAAATATAGCTAATATTGCTTGAAAAATAGGTACTACAAAGGGTTTTAGAATTAAGAAACATTTTAAACCACATTTAAATTCAAAGATTACTTAACCTAACTTTCATCTTGAAGCAACAAGAAGTTTGAAGTACTGTCTTTGTTCAGAGCAATCAAGATAATATCAAATAATTTCAGTTTTCAAAAATGATTTTATTAAATATTTAAAGGCTTGAATTAAAGTCCTTGGCAATATAGTGATGCTAGAATATTTGTAGCAAATTACAAATACAAGTTGAAAACTCAAAATAATGACAGCTATTTTTAATTGCTTCTTCTCTGTTACATAAATATAGAATGACTACACAGCTGAAAAACTACAAATATGAAACAAACATTAGAGAAATAACTGACTCATAAGATAGAAACACCTAAATTATTTCACTGGTGTAAAAATGCACTAAAATTTTATTCATGGATAAGATATCCTGATAATAACATAGGCTTAAAGTTCAAAAAAAGAATTTCTATACCTTCTTTTATAAATCCCTTATAAAATTTTCAAGATGCTTTTTGACCTAAAATGCTTGATTCTTGTCTAGGCCAGAAAAATATTTTGGGAAACTGGAAGAAAAATTGTATTTCATATTTGTTTGAGATCTCAATATAGTTGGAAAAAGAAAATATTTTCCTCATTCTTATTTGGGCATTTTGCACTCATTCACACATGGCATAAATTTAAACTTTGAATTGGCATGTATGAAGTCCTCTATGAAGGAATCACAGTCCAGAAATAAATGCTGGCATTTTTTTATTTCTGAGGCAGAGCATAAAATATTTGCAGTACCCTGTTTCCTTAGGGGTGAACTAGGCACCACTCATTCCAGCCCGGTTGCACTTGTACTCAAAACCCAACTCAACACATGTTGACAAGTGAGATAGCATTTGAAAGCTCTTTACAAGAAAGCAAACTAAATGCATAATTCCTATAAAGTTAAAAATATCTATGAGGACCAGAAAGCTAGAATCACAAAGAACTCAATTATTTCCAGCAATGGCAAACTGATTAATATACACCAACTCTCTCACTAAAAACTAGAAAAGCTGGGCAAAACAAAAACCTGAATGCTAACCAGGCAGTGAGAAATTACAGGACTGTGGAGAAGTAAAGTTACACAGGTAATTCTAGCATTTGGGACTGCTTTTCCCAGAGGGTCATCTGTTGACGAGCCAATTCCAAAATTCAGACTTGAGCAGAGCTTTCAAAAGACTCACAAGAAAAGGGGCCAAAGCTGGAGGCAGGAGTTCAGGGTCTACGAAGGAGAAAGGTCCTGGCTTTGGACGGGCCACACTCTGAAAAAAGATGAACGAGAACAATCTGGAACTGAATGCATCTTCAAAATCTCAAGGCCTTTCTAGATCCAAGTGATCCAGGATCATGAGTACTCCTACTTTCCTTCCCCAAGCAAAATGAAATCATCCTCCCTGAAATAATCTCTATTTTTCACGCACAGTGCCAATATATAAAATAACAACTAGGTATACTAGGAAAGAAATCAACATAATAAAAGAGAGGAACCAGATAATCAAGTTGTCAAAGACTTTAAAATAAGTATATTTTATACAAGAAAATCAGATAAGATTGAGAATTTTGTCAGAAAATTAGAAAAAAGGGAATCAAGAAAATTTGCGGCCAGACTGAAAATACAACTAAATTGGAGAACATTCGCCTGTAATTACCAACTGAGGTCCCGCTGAGGAGGGGACTTATATCAAGGAAAGACAGAAAACACCTGGAGACCAGTAGGAAGGGCAAGATCACCAGAGGAGCTGACTCAGCTTCCAGGGGTGGCAGGCTGAGAGTAAGGAGGGAGCTCTCAGAGACAGGCAGGACTGTTCCCTCAGAAGATAGAGGCCCAGAACCCAGGTTGGGCTCCACAGCCTGAAGCACCAGGGCTGAGACTCGTGGCCCACATAACATTCAGCCATGAAAAGGAAGCAGGGCTGCTGGCCACAGCGGAGTCTGGAGACTGGAGACTGGAGCTGTTGGAGAGAAAGCTGCAATTTCATTTTTTGTTTGTTTATTAGTTCATTTAAACCCAGAGCAAAGGAGCTTTCATTTGCAGCTACTCATCACAGGCTTTGGTGCAGGGATAGAGGCAAGGACTTTAGGTGCCTAAGGAGGGGCTGTGGTGGGGAGCATTATGGGATAGGTGGAAAATCAGCAGCCAGGGGTATTAGGTCTTAGCCCCCAAACCAAAAGGGCCATTGTTACTGAGAGGAGCTAGCTGCTCCCAGCAGTTGGAGGGCAGGTAAAGGAAAAATAAAACCACCCTAGGTTAGTAGTTAGCAAACTGCAGCTGGCAAGCCACATGCAGCTCTTTGGCCCCTTGAGTGTGGCTCTTCCACAAAATACCACGTGCAGGCGCACACGTACAGTGCAATTGAAACTTCGTGGCCCATGCACAGAAGTCGGTATTTTGTGGAAGAGCCACACTTAAGGGGCCAAAGAGCCGCATGTGGCTCGCGAGCTGCCGTTTGCCAACCACTGCTCTAGGTGATACAGCCTGCCTCACCCACATGTTCCCTGCATGCCACACTTTGCATTTTGAGCTTTTCAGAGGAAACAAAAGCATAGGCCAAGCTTAACGGTTTGAAGGGTCTCAAGGAGCCCTCAGTGACTGGGTTGGGGTTAGAACATCTGCCACAATATCCTGGGAGCCACACTGATATTTTGCCTGCACAGGAAAACTGATAAAAACTTCAGGTTTCCAGTCCACCCCATTAGTCTCAAAACAAAGATCTCTGTCCAGCCAAGAGCAGAATAGCTATGGGACAGGGAATCACACCCACCATGTTCCCTGAAAGATAAACAGCACCCCTCACCCCCCACCTAAAGCCCATTCAGAAACAGACTATTGAGTGATTAAGATAGACAGCTGGCTACCAGGCAAAGGCAGAGAGAGGTGGAGCCTGGGGAACCAGGGAAAAATTCCTGACCCAGCCCTGGGCCTCATGCTACTAACAAACTACTTTAGAGGGCAGATTGGCCACTCCTGCTTGCAGCCAAGGCCTGTGGAGACAGAACCAAGCAGTGGATCAGTGAATCGCTTGAAGCAACACACAGGTTGCCAAAAGCCAAAAGACAGCACTTGGCAATGGTTAGCACCTAAGCACCAAACAGGAAGCCCAGAATTGGCAGATAGAACATGAACTTAAAAATCAACTACAATAAAAAACAATCAAACACATGGAGGCTAAATAGCATGCTATTAAACAATAAATGGGTTACCAAAGAGATCAAAGAAGAAATAAAAAAAAAAAACACCCTGGCAACAAATGAAAACAAACACATAACAATGCAAAATCTCTTGGACACAGCAAAAGCAGTCCTGAGAGGGAAGTTCATAGTACTACAAGCCTATGTCAAAAAACAAACAAACAAAAAAAACCCCAAAACAAGAAAAATTAATAATAAACTATTTAACCCCACAACTTAAAGAATTAGAAAGAGAACAACAAGAAAAGCCCAGAGTAAGTAGAAGGAAGGAAATAAAGATCAGAGTGGAAATAAATGACATAAAGACTGAAAAAAAAAAACAATATAAAAGATCAATAAAACCAAGAGCTGGTTCTTTGAAAACATAAACAAGATTGATGAACCTCTAGCCAAAATCATCAAGAAACAAATAGAGAAGACCCAAGTAAACAAAATCAGAAATGAAAGAGGTAAAGTAACAAGTGACCCCACAGAAATACAAAGGATCATAAAAAAATACCATGAATAACTATATTCCAACAAACCAAACACCTGGATTAAATGCACATACTCTTAGAAAAATACAATCTTCCAAAACTCAGTCAGGGAGAATCAGAAAACCTGAAAAGGCTAATAACTACTGATGAAATTAAAGCAGTAATAATAATTTTAAAAAATCCCAGCAAACAAAAGCCTTGCTCTGGATGTCTTCACAGGCGAGTTTTACTGAACATTCAAAGAAGAACTAATACCTATCCTTCTCAAACTATTGCAAAAAATTTAAGAGGAAGTCACATTTCCAAGCTCTTTCTATGAAGCCAGCATTACCCTAATCACAAAACCAGATAAAGACACTACAAAGAAAGATAATTACAGACCAATATCCATAGTGAACATAGATGCTAAAATCCTCAACAAAATATTAGCAAATTGGATCCAGCATTACATTAGAAAGATCATACAGCACAATCAAGTGGGATTTATTCCAGGTATGCAAGGCTGGTACAATATTTGCAAATCAATAAATGTGATACATCACATAAACAAATTGAATGACAAATCACATGATCATATCAAATGACAAATCACATGAAAAAGCAAAATAAAAACCAACAACCTGTTTTTATCATTAAAATGTCCATACTGCCCAAAGCAATCTATGAATTCAATGCAATCCCTATAAAGATACCAATGGCATATTTCACAGCTAGAACAAACACTCCAAAAATTTATATGGAACAAAAAGGACCCTGTATAGCCACAGCAATCTTGAGAAAGAACAAAGTTGGAGGAATCACAATACTAGATATCAAGTTATACTATAAGGTGAGTGTAATCAAAACAGCCTGGTACTAGCACAAGAACAGGTCTATGGATCAAAAGAACAGAACAGAGAACTCAGAGATCAACCCAAATTTGACAAAGGTGGCCAGAGTACAATGGGGTAAAAATAGTCTCTTCAATAAATGGTTTTGGAAAAATTGGACAGGTACATGCAAAAAATTGAAACTAGACCACCAACTTACACCATACATAAGAATAAACTCAAAATGGATAAAAGATTTACCGGTAAATATAAGTCGTGAAACCATAAAAATCCTAGAAGAAATCATAGGCAGCAAAATTTAAGATATATCTCATAGTACTGTTTACCAGTACTCTTTCTTTGTCTGCTAAACTCTTTATTTCACCTTCAATTTTTTTTATTGCTTAAAATATTACAAAGAGTATTACATTTGTCTCCTTCTCTCCCCCCCAACCCCCCACCTTCAATTTTGAATGATAGCCCTGCTGGATAGAGTAGTCTTGCAATCAGTGCTGTGGTTTTCATTACCTTGTATACTTTATTCCATTCCCGTCTAGCCTGAAGTGTTTCTATTGAGAAGTCAGCTGAAAGTGTAATGGAAGCTCCCTTTTAGATAACTTTCTGTCTCTCTCTTGAAGCCTTTAAAATTCTTTCTTTGTCTTTCATGTTTGACATTTTAATTAATATGTGCCTAGCTGTGGTTCTTTTGAGTTTCATCTTGGTTGGGACTCTTCAATGACTTTTTCCTTCACCAGGTTAGGGAAATTATTTGCCATAATTTCTCCAAACAAATTTTTTAGCCCTTGCTTCGATTCTTCTCCTTCTGGCACCCCTATGATCTGAATGTTATATTTCATGTTGTCCCAAAGCTCCCTTAGACTCTCCTCCTGCTTTTTAATTTGTTTTTTCCATTTACTGCTCTGCATGACTGTTTTTTTCTCCCTGGTCTTTTAATTTGCTGCTTTGGTCCTTAGCTTCTTCTAGTCTACTGTTGAATGCTTCTAAGGTGTTCTTTATTTCAGCTATGTAATTCCTCCTTTCCAATTGATTTTTATTGTTTCAATCTCTCTTTTCATGTTAGTATAGCCCTGTTTGAGACCCTTATAATTCTCATGAAGTTGCTTGTAATTCTCACTGATTTGTTTGAGCAGCCTATTGCCATTACTCAGAATTCTTTATCTGACAAATTGCTTGCTTCCATTTTATTTAGTCCTTTTCTGGCAGTTCCTCCTTTTCTTTCATTTGGGGGTTCTTTGCCTTCCCTTTTTTGCTTTCCTTTTGTTTTTGTTTCTATGTATTAGATCATTCTGCTATGCCTCTCAGAATTTTTGAGTGGTTTTATGTAGTTGGTGTTTTTTGGGACCCAGTGGTGCAGTGTGTTAGATCTCCTGTGCTGGATGCTCTAGGAGAGCACTCCCTTACTTGAGTTATTTGTGTTCTCCTGTTGTAGTTGGTTCTTGAATGTTATTGTCCCATTTGTGGATGGAATCTCATCTCAGGCCAGCTGATTCTGTGGCTCACTCCTAACTATGTGGCTCACCCCTGACCACATCATGCAAACTATTGTGGAGGTGCTGAATGAACAGAACAAAATGCAACACAACACAATGCAAAACAAAAGAAACAAAACAAAAACATACACAAGACCCCCACAGCACCAGCAAAAGGAACCACCAGAGAAGAGAAAATTAGGAAAGAGGAAAAAGAGCAAGAATGATAAAGAAAAAGAATGAAAGAAAAAATATGAGGATAAAACAAAAAAAAACATAAAAAAAACACAAACAAAAAAGGCAGGGGTGGAGAAAAAGGAATATGTAGGTGCAATGCAGAAATAAAGAAAATAAGGATGACGAATTGGGGAAATAGGGGAAGAAAAATGGTTTAAAATAAAGGAAGAAGAAAAGAAAAACATTTTGAAAAGGAAAAGAGAAACCGAATAGACCAAAAATAAGAAAATAAAAAAATATGGAAAAGCAGGAGGAAAGGAAAAGAGAGAAAGAAAAAAAAAAGACTGAGTAGGAAAAGGGAAGGGGAAAATTAGATAATGAACAAAACATTAGAGACTAGGACCAATAAAGCAATTAGACTAAGAAGATTTTAAAAAAAGAGAAAACAATAAAAAATGAAAAGAAGAGGAAAAAAACGAAGTGGTATATATTTCAGCAGTTTAATGCCCCTGGGAGCTCTCTTTAGATCAGATTCTTCTGTTCTGTCTGCCAATTCTGGGCTTCCCATGAGGTACTGAGGTGCTAACCACTATTGAGAAACTGTCCTCCTTTAGCTTTCAGCAATCAGCTTGAAGCTCCAAGCGATCCACAGTTTGTGTCTATTGCCACAGGACTTGGCTGCAAGCAGGAGAAGCCAATCTGCCCTTTAAAGCAGGTTTGTTAGCAGCATGGGGCCCAGGGCTGGATCAGCAAACTTCCCCTGATTCCCCAGGCTCTGCCTCTGCCCACCTTCGCTTGCTAGCCAACTGTCAATTTTAATCACTCACAAGTCTGTTTCTGAAAAGGCACTGGGGGGGCAGGCACTGTTCAGATTTCAGGGAATATGGTTGGTGTGTTTCCCTATCCCAGAGCTATTCCTCCATTAGTGGCCCAAAATATTACTCTGCCCTCTCCTGGGCAGAGATCCTTGTAGGCAGTCCAGGGGGATTGGCTGGAAACCTGGAGTTTCCTGCGGGGAAAGTACCAGTCATATTGCGGGCATAGTGAGACAGAAGGCTCTCCTCCAATCCAGTCACTGATGCTCCCTGAGACTGTTCAAACCTGAAGGCTTGGCCTCTGCTTTTGTTTCCTCTGAAAAGCTCAAAATGCAGGGTGTGGCAGGCAGGGCTCCTGAGGGTGGGGAAGACTGCATCACCTGGGACAGGGTTTATTCCTGCTCTTGCATTATGGTTACTGAGAAGAGCTAGCTCTTCTCAGTGAAAATGGCTGTTTCAGTTTGTGGGCCTACAACCTAATACTCCTTACTACTGCTTTTCCTTGTAACCCCACAATGCTTCCCACCCAAGCCTCTCCTTAGGCACCTCAAGTCTGCGCCTCCATCCTTGCACCAAAGCCTAAGATGAGTAGCTGCAAATGAAAACTCCTGTGCTCTGGGTTTAAAACAAACAAACATGCAGCTTTCTCTCCTATGGGTTCCAGTCTACTGTCTCCAGACACCACTATGGCCAGGGGCCCTGCTTCCTTTCATGGCTGGATGTTACGTGGGCAGCAAGTCTCAGCTCTGGTGCTCCAGGCTGTGAAACCCAGCCTGGGTCTGGGCCTCTATCTTTAGAGGGAACAGACCTGCCTGTATCTGAGAGCTCCCTCCTCACTCTCAGCCTGCCTCTCCTGGAAGCTGGGTCAGTTCCTCTGGTGACTTTGCCTTTCCTACCAGTCTTTAGGTGTTTTCTGTCTTTCCTTGATAAAAGTTCTCTCCTCAGCTGGACCTCAGTTGGTAATTCTGCATGTATGTTCCCCACTTTAATTGTATTTCCAGTCTGGCCCTGGGAGGAGGTGCAAGAAAAGTCTGCTTACTTGGCTGCCATTTTCTCCTCTCTTCTACTTTTTCTTTTTTTTAAATTCTTACCCAAAGAGTGAGGATAATTTCATTGATTTTTAGAGAGAGGAGAGAAACATCAATGTGACAGAGACACATCGATTGGTTGCCTCCCATACATTGCCCGACTTGGAGGAGGGAAGGTGCGCAGGGAGCGGGGATTGGACCTGCAATCCAGGTACATGCCCTTGACCAGGCATCAAACCTGAGACCCTCAGGTGTTAAGGCCAATGCTCTAACCATTGAGCCTTGCTGGCCAAGGCTACTTGTCCATTTTAATTGCTTCAATAAACTATCTTTGCCTTTGTTTTTGCCTGTAAACATAGATTTGTAGATCTCATTATTAGAAAAATTAGCCCTTTTTCACTAATATCAGAATTTTTTAGTGGTACAGCTTTCCATTTAGTCAAATTTATCAATATACAATTGACCCTTGAACAGCACCAGTGGTAGATGCACTGACCTGCTTACTTGAAAATTGTATATAACTACAGTCAGCCTTCTACATTCAGATTCCCAACACTCAACAGAGTTGACCCAAAGAAGTTTATATATTTCTTTGAAGTGTTCTAGTCAACTAAACTGTGAAGTCAAGTGAAAAACATCTGCATATAAGGACCTGCAAAGTTCAAACCCATGTTGTTCAAGGGCCAACTGAATTCTTTCATAAATGTCTATCATTCTTTAAAAGAAATACTCTCTTACTCCAAGTTATAATATTCATCTATGACTTCTTACTTTAAGATGTCACTTTTCCCCCCTCCACATTTAAATTCCAACACATCTGGAATTTACCTGGGTATAAAAGTGAGAATGGGATCAAACTTTTTCCTATAGCTAACAATTATCCCTACACAATTTACTGAATATTTCATCTTTCTAATGATTTTATATGCTGCCTTTAGCATATTACTAAATTCACACATATATCTTGAGTATATTTCTAGACTGTTGTATTGGTCTACCTTAAACCAGTAGCATTAAATTACTTATGTCTTATATTTTAACTAAAGGCCCAGTGCATGAAATTCATGCACTGGGGGGAAGAGGGGGTGTCCCTCAGTCCAGCCTGCACCCTCTCCAATCTGAGAGCCCTTGGAGGATGTCTGGCTGCCGGTTTAGGCCCAATCCCTGTGGGCCTAAACCAGCAGTCGGACATCCCTCTCACAATCCAGAAATGCTGGCTCCCAACCGCTCGCCTGCCTGCCTGCCTGATTGACCCTAACCTCTTCTGCCTGCCAGCCTGATCACCCCCTAACCACTCCCCTGCTGGCCTGAAGTAGGCCTGGTTGCCCCCAACTATCCTCCCCTGCAGGCCTGGTCACCCCTAACTGCCCTCCCTTGCTGGTCTAATCGCCCACAACTGCCCTTCCCTGCCAGCCATGTTGTGGTGGCCATCTTGTGACCACATGGAGGCGATCATCTTTGACCACATGGGGCAGCCATCTTGTGTGAGGGTGTGATGGTTAATTTGCATATTACCTCTTTATTATATAGAATGGTATTTACTAAAATTAAATTTTTTTTTCTCCTAGCTATTGTTGTATAATTATTCTTCCAGATATACTTCCGGTGACTCAAATTTATTCTAAAAATGCTTTAGGATTTTGACTGCATCATCAATTCATAAATATATGTAGACAGAACTATTACTCTAATACTAAGCCTTTTTATTCAATAATAAAAATCAGTTTTCCAGAAATTCAAACCTTTCATATCTTCGTAGTTCTTCTTGATTTATGGTATCAGCTACATGTAGTAAGCATGTGTATGTTTACTGAATAAATGACTCCACTGCACCAGTATTTGGGGATTAAGTATCATATTAGAAAAGTCTGAAAATATTACATCAGTGGTGGAGCCCTGGCCGATGTGGCTCAGTTGTTTGGGTGTCATCCTATGCACTGAAAGGCTGATTGTTTGATTCCCAGGCATGTATGGGCTTGATCCCTGGTAGTGAGCATGCAGGTGGACAATCCATATTTTGTTCCAACTTTCTCTTTCTCTCCCCTTCCTCTCTAAAATATATACATACATACATACAAATTTTTTTAAAATATATTTTATTGAGTTTCCACAGAGAGGAAAGGAGAGAGATAGAGAGCTAGAAACATCAATGAGAGAGAAACATCGACCAGCTGCCTCCCGCACACTCCCCACTGGGGATGTGCCCGCAACCCAGGTACATGCCCTTGACCGGAATCGAACCTGGGACCTTTCAGTCCGCAGGCTGACGCTCTATCCACTGAGCCAAACCGGTTTCGGCATACATAAAATTTTTAAGAAGTCAGCGGAGTTTGCTTAAAAAAATGGAGTTTATATACAGAATATATTTTGGATGTTACAGAAAAAATCCTGTGCTTTTTACTAATTAGAACCTTTAATCTATCTTTTTTGTTCACCTGTACAAAAATGCTCACTGATATGTAGAATGACCTTAAGGCTCTGCACAATTCCAAGGTATCTGTAGTATCACAACAAACACATAATTTAATATTGATTTAACACAAAATATACTTTCTTGAATCCTACTCCTTAGAAAATTGATGGTTTAAATGGGTACACAGAGAGGGGAAAGCATAAGTTTGGGAAGTGAGCTAATAGATTAGTGTTGTGTTAACGTAGGAAAGAAATAAAAGAAACATTAGGCTAATGGCAACAGAAATAGAGAGAAAAAAATTAATCAAACAAGGTGGGGAAAGGATCCAAAAATTTGAGCTATGGTGGCAGAAAACAATGGACTAACAACCAAAATAGGCAAACATGAGGTTAGCCAATTTTAAAGAAAATAATTTTAGTTTAACACAGGCCGAATTGGAGGTAAAGAACTCTAGTTAAAGCACAAAGTCCAGTGCACAATAAAGATGAAGTTCTAGAGGGTGAGTCTAAGATAATGACTTGACAGTTATATGCCCAGATGTGATGCCAAAGCTATGGAGATCAATATTACCTGGAAAAAAATGTGTTTATTTGTGTGGAGAGTTGCTACAGTGCTTGGACAGGTTCAAGCCTTGTACTAATGAGAGGGCACAGTCCTCTCATGGCCACGTGCAAGTCCCAGCTTGGAGGGCAGAGCCCTCCCAGCACAATTATAGCCAATAGCTATAATTGTAAGCTTGAACCTATGGTCCGAACATGTGGCCCCACATGTCTGAGTGATGTGGGCTTGATAGAGTTCAGGTGCGTGTAATTGAGTAGATTGAAACCCACAAGAATGTTGTAAACACCATAAACATGCCCTTACTCTGCCTCATGGAATCTGGCTAGAAAATAAAGACACGGCTTGTAGTCCATGGCGCTGGTGCTAGCTCTCCATCAGAGAGGCTCTCCAACAGAGAGGACAGCGTCACACCCAGACCCAGCTTTTTTCTCTTGTCTGTCTTTTCTCAATCCTCTACTGTCCCCTCTCAGGGTCACTGAACCTGACTGAGCTGGCGCGGCACATAAGGCACCCAACGTGGGACTGAGTATGCCATGGCCATGCCAGCTTGCCACATATTTGAACCCATCTTACCCCTCTACAACAGAAAAATGAAGTGCTACTACTCTTCATTTTAAGTGTAGCTACTTCTTTTTAAAAAGGTGAACAAATCAAATATAAAAATATGCATCTCCAAAAAACTTGTATGGATATATGCATAACCTATTGACACAGACAATAGAGTGGTGAAGGACCGGGGCAGGGGAGGGGGGTTAGAAGGGGTCAATCCAGGGGGAGGGGACATATGTAATACTTTCAACAATAAAGATTTAAAAATAAAATAGCAAAAAAAATACATCTCTTTCAAAATCAATCAGTACAATAAACTAATAAAAATATATGCAAAAGGTGCTATGGTTCTCTTTTTTTAAAACTAAGCTATATAAAACTGAAAGAAACCACTCAATACTAGTAACTTTATAACCAATAATGCCAAAGAATCAGGCACAGCAACTCCAAAGATGCTTATTGTAGGCTCAATTAAACAATGACAGGGAGAAAGATGTGAAGGGACATTATCACATAAGTCATTAAAAACAGCCCTTCTAAATCACCAAAATTAATTGCCAAAGGGGGAAAAATGTAGTTTTTTTTTATATCATGTGTATTATATAATTACAATATCTACACTAATAAAAGAGAAAAATGGTAATTGGCGTATGATGCTACCCTTTTCATTGGCTAATCAGGGCTATATGCAAATTAACTGCCAACTAAGATTGGCAGTTAACTGCCAACAAGATGGCGGTTAATTTGCATATGTAGGCACAA
>NW_006295981.1:77406-79823 GCF_000327345.1 Myotis davidii
GTGTCAAAAAGACTTGAAAATACAGCTGTGAATTAATTCCTACTACATGAAAATTTTTATTTACCTGGTCCTTCACTTTTCTATTCTATTTTTTTTTTTAATTGAATGACCCCAGTATCTCTAGAGCTCTTTAATTAATTCACAAAAAAAAAAATCAGGCTTTGAGTTTCATATTCCATTATAAGATATCTGCCAGCTTCAAACTCCATATTTTACTGTTAACAAGACAGTTTTGCGAAAAGAGAGAACATGTCAGTATGCTATTCTACACCATACTCCAAGTCCATCTGTGAACTAAGCAAAATTAATTAAAACATTAATCATTAAGCTGCATCAATCTAAGCCAAGTACTAGTAACTCTGCAATAGGAAAAGTTTCAAAAATGTAACATTCATTGTACCTGACACGTTTATGTTAAAGAATTTTGGTAATGCAGGCCTAATTAGTAATACTTTCATTAACTTGCTGTTTTATTTGATAACATCCATCATAGTAAGTTTTCAATATACCCTACTTCAAAATAAAACAAGAAAAAAATAATCTATAATTCATATTTTTCATTAATTTAGACTTGCCCTGTTCCAAATTATACATTACTAATTTGGTAACTACAGAATTAGCACATTACAAATTAGGTAATATTAAGTATTCTTCATAGTGTAATATTTACTTCAAGTTATATCTTTCCAATGGCCTTCAAAATGTCTCAACACTACATTCTCAAGAGTTCAGAAACTTTACCATGAAAAGTTTAAATGTACTCATCTACAAATAGACATAAAAAGTGAGTAATACCTTTAATTTAGTTTTGACTCCACTTATTTCTTAAAGGTGGATGGATACACATACACACAGGTAACACAGGGATCACATTTAAAATACAAACACTGTATTTTTAAATAAATTGTAATCTCATACATCCAGTATCAGATACTTCAGATTAAAATTTTTATCTAAACTAGACATTTTCTGGGAATTGCTCCATGGGAATTCCAGAGGAACATTGTGATGTTTATGTTCTTTGTAATGTGCATCCACAAGGTATTGAACTCAGCAAGGAAACCAAAGTAAGTCTTTCAAGTATTTAAAATAAATTTTCCAACATCATCCCAAGGTGAAAAGTGATTTCTGGTCATGTTTTCATCCCTTCCCAAGTACATATTACAAAGAATTTCTCATTAATAAGGTTTTATAAAAAATTACATGTCGTGACCTGGTATTTCTTGATGATAACTTTAAACTATTTAATTTTTACTTCCTTATTAAATATTAAGAATACTCTCCTGAGTTATATGAACGTCAGCTGGACCTTTATGGAAAATTTAACAGACAAATTTTACCCAACTTAATAATGAGACCTATGGAACTCAATTTTGAAGAAAATTTAAAAGCCGTGATCTAAAACTACTTGGTATCAACGGATTGTCTAAAAGCACTGCTTTAATTTTTATGACTCTCTTATATCAAAACCTTTAATAGTTTACCACTGAAAATACAGTATGGGGTAAATGTAGGTTTACAGTTGTGTTTTGCAAGCTTATTCTTGCATTATTATTTATTACTAGAGGTCTGGTGCCCAAAAATTCATGCACTGGAGCGGGGGTCCCTCAGCCTGGCCTGCCTCCTCTCACAATCCGGGAGCCCTAAGGGGATGATGTCCTACGGACAGAGAGCAGGCCTAAGTTGCAGTCTGGCCTCCCTCTGCAGGAGGCGATAGGGCCGATCAGGGGAAGGCATTGCCCTCATCACCCTGTGGCTGCTGCTGCCTCTCACCTCCCTCTGCGGGAGGCGATCAGGGGAAGGTGACATCTCCATCATGCTTCTACTGCTGCCACGGCGGGCCACCATGGCTGCTGGCTGCCTGAGCCTCAGCCCTCATGGCCACAGTGCCTTGCCTGAGCCTTGGGCCAGCCCTGGCAGCAGCTCCTGCCATCCACAGCTTGCCTGAGCCTGAGGCAACCGCTGAAGCTTTGTCTGGAAGACATCTGCTCTAATTAGCATATTACCCTTTTATTAGTATAGACTAGAGGCCTGGTGCATGAAATCCGTGCAATGGGAGGAGGTGTCCCTCAGCCCAGCCTGCACCCTCTCCAATCTGGGACCCCTCGGGGGATGTCTGACTACCAGTATCAGGCCTAAACCGGCAGTCGGACATCTCTCTCGCAATCCAGGACTGCTGGCTTCTAACCGCTCACCTCCTGCCTGCCTGATTGTCCCTAACTGCTTCTGCCTGCCAGCCTGATCACCCCCTAACCACTCCCCACCCAGCCTGATCAATGCCTAACTGCTCCCTTGCTGGCCCGATCACCCCCAACTGCCTTCCCCTGCAGGGCTGAGGGAACTGGGGGACTCCAGCTGGATGAGGTGGGGCTGAGGGGACTGGGTGCTGCCATCTTGTGGCTGTGGGTGCCGCCCTT
>NW_006295981.1:80760-99980 GCF_000327345.1 Myotis davidii
CCGTCACTGAAGCAAGCAAGCCTCATGTTAGTTTCAAGCTGCCTGGCTGCCGGCCGCCATCTTGGCTGGCAGTTAATTTGCATATTGCCCTGATTAGCCAATGGGAAGGGTAGCGGTCGTATGCTAATTACCATGTTTCTCTTTTATTAGATAGGATTATATTATTTTCCATAGAAACAACTGTGAACCTTCTTTTACCCCACCCTGTACATTTAACTTCTTATAAGTTGCCATTGGCAGTCCTTCATAATCTCACTCAACCTTCCTCTTTTGAGCACCACAGTAAAAACTATATCCCAATCTAACTCTCAGTTCTCCAGCCATGCTTCCCTCTTCCTAGCTCCTAAGGAGGCTGGCTGTCCTCTTTTCCCAGAACAACAGTTCTGGTGCCCCTCCCTCAGTCTACCTACCATCCCTTCATACCTCCCCTAACCTGCCCTCTGATAAAATCCTTTCTGATAAGCTCAGACAGAAATGGTTTCTACATTTCTAGAGCATTTTGAAAGTCCCACACCTACAATCTCTCCTGAAGGGACTGAATCAAAATACAGTAACAGCCACTCACCAATTCAATCACGCCAAACTCTGGGAAGCAGAGAGCTGCTACCTAGACAAGCTGCCACTGCAGGCTTTGCTGCAGATGTTCACTGGGTTGGCTTAAATGATACATGCAACTGTAGCTTTTCCCTTCAATGGCAACTGAATTTCTTAAGGCCAAGGAATTTCTAGGAACATGGAGTGACTTGAAACAATCAAATTGTGTTATCACCTGATTATAGCCCTAGAGCGATAAATGAAGAGGCAAGTAGGAAATGACAACGGGAAGAATATCCTACTTCAACTGTCTTTTTTTTCCTCTATGATGACTAAAGGTTTGTGAATGAGAGCAATTATACAGTGTTACCCTAGAATGTCTCTGGCCAATTCGCTAATATCCTAAAGACTGGCAATAACTCCAGGAATTATAATAATCAGCTTTTAAATCTGGAATGATACATAACTGAAATTAATCTGATCAGTGTAGGCTCATATCAAACTGCTTTCATATGATAAAACTCATTGGAAGTGAAAGCTATTGAATGAAAGCCTAGTAATAGCTAGGGGGAAACCCTTGAAAAAATTATTTTTAACTAAAAAAATGACAATCTAATCTATAAAATATAATAAAAACTACCTTTAAAAATTTGGAATGTGGACATATAGATGGTCAAGAGGCATATGAAAAAATGCTCACAGTCACTGATCATCAGGGAGATGCAAATTAAAATGACAATGAGGTATCACCTCACTCCCATCAGAATGGCTACCATCAACAAATCAACAAATGACAACTGCTAGTGAGGATGTGGAGAGAAGGGAAGCCTAGTACACTGGTGGTGGGAATGCAGACTAGTGCAATCATTATGGAAAACAGTATGGAGTTTCCTCAAATAATTAAATATGGAACTCCCATTTGACCCAGTGATCCCACTTCTAAGAATATATCCTAAGAAACCCAAAGTACCAAATCAGAAAGAATGTATGCACCTCTATATTCACAGCACCACAATTTACAATAGCTAAGATCTGTAAACAGCCCTAGTGCCCATCAGTAGATGAGTGGATAAAAAAGCTGTGGTACATTTATACCATGGAATACTATGCAGCAGTAAAAAAGAAGAATCTTTTACCCTTTGAGACAGAATGGAGGGACCTGGAGAGTATCAAGCTAAGTGAAATAAGTCAGTCAGAGAAAGACAAGTATCAAAAGATCTTACTCATATGTAGAATCTAATTAAGAAAATAAACTGATGAACAGAGTGGATCCAGAGACATGGAAGCATGGAACAGAATGCAGAATCTTGGAGGGAAGGTGGAAGAGGGTGGGTGGGTGGGAGGTAATCAACCAAAGACCTTGTATGAATATATGTATAACCCATGGACACAAACAATAAAGTGGTGAAGGCGTGGAGGATGGGTGGGAATGGGCTGGAGGAGGTAAATGGGGGTGGGGGGAAGGGGGACATATGTAGCACTTTTAACAATAAAAATTTTAAAAAAATAAAAACAGGAGACCCACAAAAAAATACATTTGGAATGTGACACAATGAACTTATGAGAAAACATTAAATTCGGTTGTAGTTCATATTCAGTTAACTAGAATTAAAACGATATTAAAAGAACATAAAAATCTTAAAATTTATAATTGATTAAAAAGTAAAATAGACCTATAGTATCAAAATTGTCTACAAATTACAAAAAAAGAAAATGCTAACACATATACACACTTTATGTACTCATGATCATGTTAGATGTAATACCAATCTAAAAGAGACAATGTCCAAATAATGAACCAAAAAATCATCTCATTTAGAAACTCTTAATATTTGTTTTTAAAACTTTTTAATTCTTAATACAGATTTCTAGCCCAACAAAATAAACCTAGTTAAAGAACAAATGAAAAATGGCTTTTAAAGACACCATTTCTATAAAAGAATACTAATACTTATTTGTTGTTTCAGATGTTGGCTATGCACTGAACTTATTCGCTTCATAACAAGTCTATTGGAGTTTCCCAAAATATCCCAAGCAGAGTTCATTATAGTTATTCAGAATTGACTGAAAATTTACACGGGAAACTAATTTGAAAACTACTACACACTCTAAATCTTAATCTTGAATAGCCAAGAATAGTCACATACCATAAACACAAAAAAGGAATGGTTAAAGAGAAGAACCTAGTACTACATGCCAGACTCTTGATTTAACACTCTATGTAACTCATCCAATCTTCACAAGCTGTAAGGTAGGCAACCATTATCATCACCATCCTATATAATAAAACCCTAATATACAAATAGACTGAACAGCGGAATGACCAGTCGCCATGACATGCACTGACCACCAGGGGGAAGATGCTCAACGCAGGAACTGTCCCCTGGTGGTCAGTGCATTCCCACACGGGGAGCTCCGCTCAGCCAGAAGCTGGGCACATGGCTGGCGAGCACATCGGCAGTGGCAGGAGCCTTTCCTGCTTCCATGGCAGCCCTAAGGACCCCGAAAGGGATGTCCCCCTGATGGCTTAGGCCTGCTCCCTGAGAGAGGGTGTAGGCCAGGCAGAGGGACCACCCCTGCCCTCCAGTGTATGAATGTCATGCACCGGCCTCTAGTTTACAGATGAAAAAACTGGCGGCCCAGAGACACTGAGTAATTTACCAGGAAGCCAGCCTAGCTCAAGTCCGTGTTTTCAAGCACTACACTTTTTGCTTCTTAAAATGGAAGTTATTCCACAGGAAATGTAATGGAATTATATTTCAATACACATCTATTTCCTAAAGGAAGAAAGAGTTCTCAAAAAAGAACTGAAGAAATACTATAAATTTTAATAGAAACAGGGTTTTCTTTTTTTAAAATAGGAAAACTAAATAATATTTAAAATACAATGTACTGATATGGCATAGAATATCTTGAATGTAGTGAGAGAAGTGTCTGTATTCATTTTTTAAAAACATGAACATTTTTCGAAATCATAACCAACCTGTTTTAATTTATATGTGAATAAGAGCACGTTGCTTAAAAAATACAAAAGTACATACTAAAGAGTACTACCAAAATCTGAAGCTTTATTTTACTCATTGAATGTATATGTACATACCAGGGACTGACATGGATATAAACAATGGTGTGATTCTAAAACTAATTATTACCATTTGCCCTGTACAGTTCATCTATTAAAGTACATTCCAATCTTCTTTCACCTGCTCCTCCTTGTGGCTGCTGTTTAATAAACTGCCACTGGGTAGCAGACTGAAAATGTCCCAGAACTTCAGACAGGGGAAAGGGCCCAGCAAGAAGATGGAAGATCAAGAAAAGAGACATCACATGAAAGTTGAGCTCTGTGAAAATTCCACACCAGTTCTTCCAGGTAGTCCAAAGATCATTTATAGTATAAAACCAGTTCGTGAAGCAAAGCAGTACCCATTATGCCTGTGTACTAACTGTTCTCTTCCCACTGGTGTGTGTGGAGTTTTCTGGGCTGCTTTTTATGGATTCCAACAAGTTTTTAATTCTCTCACTTGCAGGTTTCTTCCTTTTCTTCTTGTCATGAGACACACTCTTTGCTATGGAAGGGAGCAGCAAGGCTGCCAGCCCCCATGGCTGATTACTTGGTGGGGAAGGGTGATCTTTATCTTCCTGATGTAAAATCCAGGCACTTTCTCTGGCCAGATCTACAAATTTTTGCAGCTGGCTTTGACTTACATTTTTACTGATGTTGAGAGAAGTTTCAAAAGGATTCTGAATGTGCAATGGAGAAGATTCAGGTTTGTTCTGTTCCCTTCCCTATAGATTATTACAAGGAAGAAAAAATATATACATACATGAAGGGCTCAGATATAAGAACAGTTTGGTTTAATAAAAATGTCAAAAAAATGTAAGCCCTGGCCTGTGTGGCTCACTTGATTAGAGTGTTGACCCATACACCAAAAGACTGAGGTTTGATTCCCAGTCAGGGCACATACCCAGGTTGTGGGTTCCAATCCCCGTCAGGGGTAAAGGGGGAGGCAACCCTGATTGATGTTTCTCTCCCTGTGTCTCCGTTCCTCTCTTAAAATCAATAAAAATAAAAAACATGTAAAATACCAGAATTAACTTTACAGAGTAAACAATTGCTTTCTTAAGAGGATTAGGTATATATGTGTGTTATGCATTTGTGTATATGTGTGTGTATTTCTAAATGATTTTTTTCATTGTAGTTTTATGAGTATTCTTTAGAAGAAAATTAATTTAGTTGATAAGCTATGGATGATGCTGCTCAGGTGACAATATCTGAACTAAGTCAATCAATAATAAGTATTTTTAAAATAACAAAACTTTTACTTAACAGGACAGATCTGGGAAGAAAAAAGAATGAAAAAGAAAAACGGCAGAATATAAGGTAAAGAAACATTTATGTTTGAGACTTGCTAAAAACATATCTACTATATTGAGAATAGAACATACAAAATTAGCAACCTTAAATTAAATAATTAATATTTCCTGTATATAAAGTCAGAAAGGAAGAAAAGGAACAAAAGATTATTCATTATTCATTTCAAAACATTTTAAGTTTCCTATTTCATCATTCCTAAATATCCAACAAAGTAAGGCTCTGCCAGGTATGATAGCTCATAGAAAGAAAAAAAAAAAAGCTGAAGTTATGACTCATATGAGCATAAGTGATCCATTAGCTGATATTATCTCTCTTTCAAATGATATAACACATTACTTAAAAATTACAAAACAAATGGTCAAGATTCTCCAGTGTTGAGTGAGCACCTGTTTATTCCCTAACTTTTCTCATGTCACTGCTCAACAGGGCTCCTGCCTGTCCATCATCTCTGAGCCCTAGGGGTAAGAGCACAAAAAGGATAAAGAATTTTATCTGTTCGGTAACCTTTTTCTAATCTGAAATCTAATTACAAATCAGATTGCATTTCTCTTCCCCACACTTTTTAAAAACAAAATCTTCATCAGCAGGACAAAGGTTAGGGAAGAATGAACAAAGTTAGGTTGAAGAAACAGCAAATAAAAGTTATCTGAGGATGTGTTTTATGAAACCACTCTTACAAGGGTTCTAACCAAATGTCCAAATGATAAACAGAATAAACCCAAACAGAGAACTATCTCAAGTAGCCCCCCCTCCCCATTTTATAAACAAATTTTTCCTAGGGGTCTACTCCAATTTTCTTTTTCAGAAAAATGTCTATCATTCCAACTATTCAGACGAGCCCAAATCATAAGTTCACTTGCAAAATAAATTAAATCCTGAAGGCTCAAATTGAGGGAATCACTAAAATCTATCTTTCAGGTCAGATATCCAATTTGTTCCCTGGGAACACAAATCCAGTTTGAAAAGAACTGTATATAAAGTTATGCTTTCCAGAAAACTTTTCAGAATTATATTCCAAATTTTGAAAGACACAGTATTAGATATTGAAAGAACTGGCTACTGCTCTCCCCAAAAAACTAGATGACTGAACTTAGTCAAGTTATATAGCTCCTCAAGGCACCAATTTCCTTATTAATATTTATTACTATAGAGTTGAAATGTAATATAACATTTGTTAGAATGTTTTGAAAACTAAACTAATTGAATATTAGTATAGGAGACCAAATACCTAATCACCAAATATTAAAATATTATTTACCTGTCGAATATTTATGGAATTTTTATTGAAAGCAAAATTTCCAAAATATTCAAAAAATTCCTTCAGTAGTAATTCTGCAAGAAAAGAAAATAAGAAGAAAGTTTGTTTCAATCCAAAATAGGACACACACAAAAAGAAAAAAGGAAAAAGAAAACACTTACCTAATGTTTCTGTGTTTTCTGAAGGTTTAATTCTATTCAAGTCACAAATAAAAGTGCAGTTGTGGCCTTCTATTATACATTTATCTTCTATATCTTACATAAACAAAAACAAAAAAATGTTTCACATTACATTTCAAAGATATTTCCTACTTCAGAAAATAAATCTGTAATTAAATCAATCAAAGTTATAGATGAATGTTTCCTATTATTACTCAGTGTTATATACATTTACGGTTAATGGGATTTAAAAGATTTAGACTTACACTACAGTGCAAAGAACATTACATTTAATTTAGCCTACTAGAATTACCTATCAATAACCAAGAATTCTTAATCTATCTTTTGAGATAGTTTTCTAGTTATAAATGAAAATGTAGACAGTGCCCATCTTTCCCCAACTCAAATTTTGGCACTATCTTTGATCAATAATATTTCATTTTTATCTCCATTTCAATTCTTATCACCTTTCTAAGCATTTTCAACAATACATCCATGACACAAACTGATACTCTAGTTTTGAAAAACAAACAAGTAATTTCTACAATGCAATACTTTGGGGAGATTGGAATTCAGTACAACAAATTTAACAGCACACTGGATGTAAACATTCCCCTTTTCTAACAGTATATATACCTTTAGAGATAATCATTTCCCTAATTATTAATAAATACACAACTACCAAAAAATCCCTCACCATTCTAATCTACCTTCCTTCCAGTGTATAATATTATAGGAAAACTCCCAATTTTCAAAAATCGAATCAATGTCCATCTAACCGGAAAGCATTTCTTAACTCCAAGGTTGGTGCTCCACCCTTTGTCCCTTGAGCACTTATCTGACTGTATTCTGATTGTATATATACTGTCTACTCCCCTACATCAGTCTGGGAGTACAAAGGCCACTGTCCTGCCCATGACTGCCTCTCCATCCAGTCTAATCCACAAAAAGTGTCTAACATATAGCAGGCACATAACCAATAAACTGATCGCTGATGTTTGATTTTGAATGCTTATCTATAATTGTCAGAGAAATTAGAAAGGGACAAGATAAATCAACAGAAAAGGTAAAGTCCTATGTGCTCTTCCCACCATGCCATATGTTCCAATAACACTAATCCTCTCTGGGAGGCAGCCTATTTATTAGTTAAAAGCACAGGCTTTATAAAGATGGTGAAATAAACACAAGAAACTACCTTCACCTCCTCTTTAAACATCACTAAAATGAGAGTAAAATGATAGAAAATCTTAAAGATAGAGAACAGGAGGTAAGAGCGATTAAAAAAAAGATTTAAGTTGAAGGACAGAGGGATAAGTAGTAATGACTTAGGAGATTTGAAAACACTGAATCCTAAACCAGCAGTAAAGAAAGCCAGGAGGAAAACCAAATATACACAAGGCAGAGCCCCTGACGGCTCAGGGATTGGAGGGCCAGTTTTGACTGGAAGTTTGATGGTTAAAGAAGTACTGAAGTCTTCCCCAGACCTCTTCTTCCCTAACAAAAGTTTCAGTATGCTAATAGTCTGGGGAATATGAATAGCTCAGAAGGAATGACCCAGAGACAGTGACATGTAAAGATCCCCAACATGAAACAGTCCAGGCAAATTGCCCTACAATGAACACTAATTAGTCAACAAACCCCACCTAAGCTCAAAGATTCAAATTAACTTCTGGTTTCTAACTCCAGCATGTGCAGAAATTCAGATTATCAGACATCTGAGGAAGGACTCTAACATAAGACTAAACAAAATAAAATGAAAAACTAATTAGAAAAAAGAGGTTAGGCAAAGCAGAATAGAATATTTGCTTCTTTTAATTTGAGAAAAGATTTATTTAGACAACTAGTAGCAAGCTGGAGACTCAATTACTGTTAAGTACATAAAAACTAAACAAACAAAAAACCAACAAGAAAATAAGTAGTATCAAAAACTATTAACTCCAAAAATATATAAACAGTTGGGCAGGAAAGGAAATTAATTTTAGTTTATTTCATGGATCAGATATGAATAATGTTTACAAAGTCATAATAGTGTAAAGTGCATACCAAAATTATGCTATAGCTACACTCAAAATATTAGGGGTGTGTGGTGGAGGAAAGAGTTAATTCCTCTTCTTATATAAAAGGAAGTCATAGATGGTACCTAAACCTAAAAGTCAAGAATTTTATTTTAGCAATATCTATGATTTAAAACTTCAAACAGATCAGCTGTTTGAGTTAAAAGGACTGCTCACAGGGAGAGGCAAAAGAAGCAGGAGGACTAGGCTCAGAGGCTGAGTTATTGTGATAAAGTTTGCAGAACATTTTTACTCTTTATCTATGTGCATGTATAACTTTGATAGAACTGAACAGTTGATTTCATCAGACAACATTAAGAGAGTGAAAAGGGAACCATGGTGTATATATATTTGAGATATATAGATATACATATACATACAGAATATGTGACAAAGGACGCATGCAAAATATATAAAGAATTCCTACAAATAGAAAGTGACAGATAATCCAATAAAAAATAAGGCAAAAGACTTACAGAAACCTCACAAGAGATACATAAATGTCTAATAAATATATGAAATGGTATTCAATTTCATTAGTCATTGGGGAAAAGAAAATCAAAGTACACCATGAACCACTACACATGCAGTAAGAATAGCTAACATTAAAAAAAAACAAATAGGTATTGCAAAGATGTACAGCAATTAGAACTTGTATACAATACTTGTAGGAGTTTATACTTTAGAAAACTCTTTGGCAATGTCTCTAAAGCTGAATATACCCAAATTCTAAGTTTTAGAAATTCCACTACTATAAACAGTGGGAACACTTTGTAACATATATGATTGTCTAACTGATATGCTGTACACCTGAAACTAATACAAAATAATACTGAATGCAAATTGTATTTGAAAAAATAAAGTTCTGATTTAAAAAAAAAGAAATTCTACTCCTAGTATATCTTTGACAGAAATAAGCATCCTGTTCACCAAAAGAAATGTGCTTGAATCGTCACACTAACACTACCTATAATAGTCCCAAACTTCAAATTACTCAAATGCCCAACAAAAATAGAATTTAAAAATTTTTTTTGGTATATTCACATAACAGAATACTACATAAGCAATGGAAACGAATACACTAATGATATGAATGCATCTCCTAAAAATAATGTTGAGAGGGAAAACATCATTTATGAACTAACATACTATACTATGCCTTTTACATGAGAATAACAGATCAAATTATTCTATGCTATGAAAAGGATGGAACATACAAGAAAATTAGAGACATATGGGGGAAAGTAGTGGAGATTTAAGAAAATAGAAATTCCAGAGTAACCCAAAAGATTAAAGATGCTATCACGCTCATTACAAACAGCTTTTAACTTTAAAATGTTCACCCACACATTTGAAATCTCTTTACTGAACTTCTACGATGGACCCAATACTGTCAGGAACAAAAATGCAGAGATGAGTCAGACAGCCTGCCCTAGAAAAGCTTGGCCAAGGCCAGCTGATAAAAGAACTACAATAATCTAACTGTTGTTACAATACAGGTGTGCACAGGGTGCTTAGAAGACACCAGAGCACTGCCTTCTGCGAGGAAGGCAGGAAAGTCTGAACAAATGATACCTTGGACTGGGTTTCCCTTCTCGCTTCCCTGGCTGAATCCTGAAGAGGTTCTCCACGTAAAATGGGGAGGGAGGAAGAACACCATAGCAGGCAAAGGGACAGAGATGTGAAAAGGAACAAATATCTGAGGATCAGCAAGGTGTTTAGAGAGCTGAAGCTCCTGGTGTGCACACCAGAATGAATGCAGAAGTGCAGAAAAAAGAAGCTAACAAAGGGCCCTAAATACAACACTATAAACTTTGGAATTTAACTTACTTTAGGTTCTAACAGTGGTTAACGAAGTTCCAGAAGTACTAGAAGGTATTCTAGACATTCATGCTGCCCTCTATTAAAAACAAACAAGCAAGCAAGCAAAATATATTTATTCCTTTAAAAAAAATACAAATAGCCTCTATCAAATATAAAAATTTTTTATAGAAAATTCAACATATTACTAGAATTTCAAAAATTAAATATCTTTGCATTTATTGGCAATGTGCTATATACAGAGAAGCACCTGCAGAAAACAGCCTGAAAATTTCTCTTACCATGTTTAAAAATGTAAAAAACTTTAAACAACCTATTTGGTATTTTGAAGTTAAAAACTAAACAATTCCAAAACTAGTTTCATCTGTTTTGATACCATAAGATGTTAATAAATTCAAATTTATTTTTAAATAGATTTGGAATAAAAACGTCATTTTAAATTTGTCCATAAATCATATTCTTTTCTCAAAATAATTCGCAGAATGTTAAATCTCTGTACTACAGTGAGTTCCTGAGAATATTGTCCATATCCCCACTGCACCAAAAATAACAGCAAACACATAGTAAGTAACCAATATTTAGTGAATGAATAACACCAAACAATGAGATGAGCATAGACATGGTTGTTACCCTTTATTTCAATCTCAAAAGTGAGAAAAATGGCCACTGCTCTACCTGAAAACTTCCTACTTTCCATTAACCTATCAAACTGAGCTCTTTTTAGAGCTCAATTTCAAGATATACTTACAGTGTTCACTCAAAAGATTATTTATAATTTGGATAAATAAGAAAAAATGGCATAGAAAAGAGAATTTACAGAGCCAGGTAAAAATAAATAGTGTGAAAAAGAGCTAAGATAAAATGTTAAGAGAGTAATCACAGTATTAGCAGGAATATGGAACATGTTAAGAGGAATGGTGGGAGAAGAGGTTGGAGAATTGAGTTGTGGCTAAACAAGTGAAAGTCTTAAAACAACAAGCTAAGTAAACTGAGGTTTAGTCTATAAGTAATAAAATCCCTTTTTAAAGTTACTTTAAACTGGGAAGATTTAGAGATGTACTTTTAAAAAACTGTCAGGCAGCAATATACACACATTTTGAGTGTATCCCTAAATTAGCTTCCTTTTAGAATTTAGGACTTTAATACTTTATATCTCCTCAAGCAGTCTATCAAAATTTTAATTTTTAAGTGTAAATTAAATAGTATAATAAATTTAAAATTTAAGATTGCTTATAAACTTTAAAAAATTTAGGATCTTAAAACATCATGAAACAATTAGAAATCTAGAAATAGCTTCAGATTTAGAAAGCCATATAGGCATCTGTAATCCACTCAAATGGCTTATCTGGAATATGCTTTTTTTTCTAAGTTTGGTCAAACTACGGGAGAGGCTCCAACTGTCTCATGATAGTTGTGAACAACCTTGTCAACTGACGCAAAAACAAAACAGAATTCTCAAAAATTTCTATAGGTCTCAGTTTTGCAACTCATCAGCTCTCATGACCCCTCATGGGCATAAAAAAAGTAAAAAGCATTTAGAAAAAGTTTAGAACCACAGGCTTTAAAAATATATAAGAAAAACTATATGACTAATAAACACACATGACATGGTAATTATATTCACTCAAAACGTTAGAAAGAAAATAGAGACTGCTTCTAGTCTTACCTGCTAGCGTTTTTAAGTAGTCTAGTGTTGGAAGAATAGGGGGTGATCTCCTCTGGAGAAAAAAGATGACCATCATTGTAAGGGAGAAATTTGTAATCCAAGCACCAGGAATACTACTTGTTAATGAATGTGCTCGAGCCCAGCAACGGATACTAAACACCAAGGCTCTCACTCGTGAGTCCAAGGCACCATATATATAAAGGAGTTCAGAACTTTTCAAGGCAATCCTTCCAAAGAAAAAAATTAAAAGAATTTTCAACCCTCCAAATTATGATCCCCAAAGTAGAATAAAACACACACCTAGAAACATATCTAAATATATCTTCCTATATCTGAATGTATTCAGAACAATGAGACCAGATAATCAAAAAAGTATGATTTATTTGCAATATAAAATTGAATGTGAATAGCTAAATATCAAATACATTCATTACCATTAAAACATTCTTCTAAATGTTGACAATTACAATATACTTCTAAAACTTAACATTTTTAAATCAAAGTTCCTAAACATGACTTAAGTGAAACACACTATATAAGGGCTCTTTAATAACTGTCAATAAAGGCAAGTAAGGGGCTTTGCACAACAGTTTCACATGATTAGCTAGTTCTTTGGTAGATAAATTAGCCTAAAAACAGAGGTAAACATTCTACTTATTTTATCAAGTATAAATGTCTTAAAATTCAGCCAAAATTACTTAAGTCTACTACTTACAACACTATAAAAACCAAAACCCACAAGGATAAAGTGTCTATTAAGAAATCAAACTTCAGAGCCTATTTTCCATAAGTTTCCTAGTCATAATGTTATAATGCAAAGATTATTAATCAGGAATACTTTTAAATATTTAAGCTCCTACTAATCAAAACATGTCTAGTAATTTCTCAAAGAACAGACATAGGGCACTAAATCATTTAATGGTATCCACTTCAAAATGTCTATGGAAGTACCACAATGCCATTTACTTCCTGAGTTGAAAGAGAATACAAGAAATGACAAATTAGAAATTCACAGTGATTAAATGTTTTACTGTGTAGTGTGGTGTTCCTACAAATATCACATGGATTCAAGTATTTTTCTGTCAAAAATCATTTTTGTAAAATCTGCCTGTGTTTTTATGCAACTAGTGATAATGTTATCTTTATTTTAGAATAAAAAGTATTTTATCTATGTAAATGAAGCTGAAAAATAAATATTAAATAGTAATATCTGATATAAAGAAACAATGCAAAAATTAAAAACCTGAAGCATATTAAAACAAATTTTTCAAAACCTGTCCCAACAAGACAATGAAAATAACACTATTACATAAATGCCATTTTGTTCTATTTTACATACTAGAAAGAAAATATACTGTTAGAAAGTGCAGTATATATTTTTACTTATTTTTACTCCATAGGCTACTTGAGAAAAATTCAGAAATACTCAGCACTGTCTTGTTAGTGAACACTTGAGTTTAATTAAATGAGAATACTAGAGTTAAAAAATAAACTCAATTAAAAAGTTTTCCCCTATGAGAACAAAAACAGACTAAAAAAGGTAATGAGAGTATGAAAATTGCTAAAGAAAAACTACAAGTCTAAAGCCACTCAGACTACTTTTTGAGTCAAGCAAATACCATACTTGTTCAGGACACAAAGTTGATTGTATCTAGAGGTAATTCAGAGGTCAAACTGAAGTTGCTACTCTATTTTCTAAGTATATTGCGAAGACTATATAGGGAAGACTATATACCATAGGTATGTTCATGTTGTCATCAAGCTGCATAGGTAAGAACAATGAAATATAATTCTTCCAGAAGATGATGTTAGGTATGATAACATTTTAACACAATACCCTAACATTTTACTTTTGAATGCCAAAAAACTAATACGTATAGCATAAGAGAAAGTATTTCCTACAAGTTTCAATCCAAGTGTTCAAATCTTTAAAAGATTATCATTAAAGAATCCAAAGCCACCAGACCAGCGGTTCTCAACCTGTGGGTCGCGACCCCTTTGGGGGTCGAACAACCCTTTCGCAGGGGTCACCTAAGACCATTGGAAAACACATATATAATTACATATTGTTTTTGTAATTAATCACTATGCTTTAATTATGTTCAATTTGTAACAATGAAAATACATCCTGCATATCAGATATTTACATTACAATTCATAACAGTAGCAAAATTACAGTTATGAAGTAGCAATGAAAATAATTTTATGGTTGGGGTCACCACAACATGAAGAACTGTATTAAAGGGTCGCGGCATTAGGACAGTTGAGAACCACTGCACTAGACTGTTCTGTTTAAGAAAAACTATGTTAATTCCTTATAATATTTACATTTAAGATGATAAACTCAAGAGATCATACCTATTGTTAGTAGTCAAATCACACTGAAATCCAGAGGCCTGGTGTGAGAATCTCACCAGTGGACACCGAGCATTTAATATTTTCTGTACACCCACACAACCAGGGCCAAAGTTGTCAAGGCATTCTCCTATCACAGAGAGGATCTTCTGAGTTGCAATTCTTTCTGAAGGAACATTTTTCACTTGAAATTCCATTAGAAAATTTCCTGAGGTCTGAATAATAAAAACATTTGTTAATAGGAGCTTTTTATAAAAAGGAATTTCTTACATAAACTTTTTCAAAAGAATGCTCTAAATCATTCCTGGCAAAAATAAACAAACAAAACAAGAACAAAGAAAACACAGCCAAAAGCAGATTTGACAGTATATGTACAAGATCAGTAGATCAACACAAGAAAAAGACAGTATAAACAGACTTAATTATAAAAATTTAATACTTAATAACATAAACTGCAAATTACTGGGGGAAATTACTATTCAACAAATGAGTCAAGTGACCATTAAAAAATAAAAAAAAAATTTAAGTCCCTACTTTGGTCCAAAAACCAAAGTAAACTCAAGGTGAATCAAAAATTTAAATGGAAAAAGTTTAAAAGTTTTATCAATAAAGTACAATAAGCGAATATTTTTACAATCTCATAGTAGTGAAGGACTCTCTAACCATTATACAAATTCCAGAGCACACAAAAGAAAAAATATGATTATATAAAAATTAAAACCATCTTAAGGCAAAGCATATATTCATTACTAGATAAAAAACAAAGTAAGATAAATGTCATATAAAGGGCTACTTTTCCTAATTTATAAATAAGGGTTTGTACATATGAAAGGGAGGAAAACACACCCAATTCTAAAAATGGGCAAAAAGACTTGAATAAGAAATTAACAGAACAAATAAAACTGGCTAAGAAACATAGTACAAGATGTTCTTGTTTTCATTTATCAGTCTGGCAGAGACAAAAAGGCTGACAGGATCAGCACTGGTAGTTGTAAGGAAGCATGTATAGTATACACTGACAGGGGAAGTGTAAACTGGGACATACTTTTGGACAACTTCATATCTATTGAAATTTTAAATATATACTTTGATAGCCATTACAATTCAAGGACATTATCTCAAAGAAAAACTTGCAAAAAGGAATCAATTTACAAAGCTGCTCACTCACTGCATTATCTGTGAGGCTCTCTACCCTCAATCACCCTTTCTTCTAGAACTCATTCCTAAAAGGATCCAGGCTCCAACATTTATCATGGAAGTGTACCCCTTACTTCCAGCTGAGTGGACCAGCACTATAGAAGTGTACCATTCATTCATCCAGAAATCTCTACTAGACATTGGAACTGAGGCTCAGAAGCAATCATGTGGCTGAAATATGAGACTCAGAAGTTTGAGGGCAGGTGCATTCTATACCACAAAGATGAAAATGTAAAGCAAGTCAATGAGGGAAGAGGGAGAGCAGAGTGAAGGGGAGAAAGAAAGATAAATAAAGCAAATTTGTGTGAGAAGAGAAAAAAACACTTCATGAATTCTTGATAGTTTACACTTCCTAGTTCTAGTCCTTTCCTAAGAATCATCCACATTGCTGGCCCTGGGTTCTATGATGCTTCCTCTACTACCTTTTTTTCCCCTTTGTTTAAGCTAGCTCAATTGGTTTCTGCTATGTATAATCAAAGAATATTATGCTACGCCTGGCAGCTCAGTAGTTGAACGCTGACCTATGAACCAGGAGGTCATGTTCGGTTCCCAGTCAGGACACATACCCAGGTTGCGGGCTCGATCCTCACTGTGGGGCGTGCAGGAGGCAGCCAATCAATGATTCTCTCTCTCTCTCTCTCTCTCCTAATATACCAGTAGTTGGCAATAAAAGTGGGGGGGAAAAAAAAGGATACCACCCTAGTTGCCTGATAGAATGAATGACTACTTAAAAGTATGTTACATTGATTCCAGGAAATATTTTGCAACCATTGAAAATGATGCAGTAGATAGAACTGCTAAAACCCTATTAACTGGGGGGTGGGAAATCAAGTTATCTGTATAGATTAAGTTATAATATATAAAGATTAACTTTGAGTTAAAAAAAGAAAAGAATTTCTAGCCTCACTTGGTTGGACATCTTGCCTTGCACTGAGAGGCTGCTAGTGATTCCCTGTCAGGACATATGCCAGATTGCAGGCTCAATTCCTAGTAGGGGCGTGCAGCTGATGGATGTTAAGTTCTCCCTTCTCTTTCTAAATATCAATAAACCACTCTTAAAAAAAAAGTCTACATGAATAGAAAAAAAGTTCAGAAAAAAAATAAACTAGTTAGAGTAGTTATTAGTTATCTCTGGAGGTGGTGAGACCATCAGAGATATTTACATTATACATTTGTGTAACTATTACTTTACAATCAGAAAAAAAGTGTTTAAAAATATATAAATGTGACATGTATACAAACAATCCCCACAAATCAATGTTATATTTTCTCTATTGAGTTTTGAACTTTTGTATTCGATTAAAAAATGGATTTCCTTTGAAAACATTAAAATTTCAAAAATCTAGTTTAGTTCCTTTACTATAACATCTTTGTAACTTTTGTTTCCCTAGTCCATTCTGTTTTAAAATACAAACACAGAAATTTATTTGGAAGGAGAAACCCAAACAAGAACCAGTAAATAAAATATGGAGCTCCTTAATGAAAATGCAAAGAAATAAAAACATCTTCTATCAAAGAGTAAGCAGGTTTGACTTCTGATACCGCCTCTCACACTTGTTAGAATAGCTATCATCAAGTAGTAACAAGTGTTGGAGAGGTTATGGCGAAGAAAGATTTCTATTTACTAGCAAACTTACATTCCTCAGGTGGGAATGTAAACTGGTACAGCCAATATGGAAAACAGTATGGAGGTTCTTCAAAAAATTAATAGAGTCACTATATGACCCAACAACTCCTCTTCTGGGTATCTAACCGAAACATTTATTCGTAAAGATATATGCATCTGTATGTTCACTGCAGCATTATTCATGGTGACCAACACATGGAACTGAAGTGCCCTTCAATAGATGATTGGAGAAAGAGTGGTACATACATACAATGGAATATTACTTAGCAATAAGAAAAGATGAAACACTGCCATTTGTGACAACATAGGTGGATCTTGAGAATATTATGCTAAGCGAAATAGATGTAGGAGGAAAGTTAAGAACCGTACAATTTCACTCTCCTGTGGGATATAAAACTGAAAGTAACAAATGAACAAACAAGACTAACAAAAACTCATAGACACAGAAAACAGTGGTGGTTACCAGGGGGAAAGAGGGGAGGTGGGGAGAGATAGTAAATGGTAAAGGGGGTCAAATATATGGTGATGGAGAGATTTGATTTTGGATGGTAAACGCACAATGCAATACACAGATGATGTATTAAAGAATTGTAAACTTGAAACATAATTTTACTGACCAATGTCACCCCAATAAGTTTCATTTAAAAAGATTAAGCAGGTCTGGAATAAAAAGACATATTTGGGATCAAACCATCTAAGGATGGCAAAAGAAAGGCAACAGGGAGAGTAGTATCAGACTAAATGGTAGAGGAGAAATGCTGGGCTCAGTTGCATCGATGCAAGAGAGAAACATTGATCAGTTGACTCCTATATGTATCCTGACCTCCAAGAACAAACCCAAAACTTTGCTAAGTGTGTGTACTGGCCAGGAATTGAACATACGGCACTCCAATTGACTGAGCCACCCAGCCAGGGCAGTAAATGTTTCTTATTAATTTTGTTATTCCTCATAGCCCTACTTAATTTCAGATAAAATTTTTAAATATTATTGCATGTTCTTCCTAATCTCACTAGTATTATGCCACTACCTAACAAAGATAAAACAGAAGTTAAGGACCTTGACCATAGCAATAATTTAGATGATAGAAAATAGGACTTAGCTACCAATTTTTATCTCTATTTCTTAAATCCACTAGGATATAGAACCAATTAGAAAAAGAAAAACTGAAAGAGAAAAGGCAAGTTTTAACTTAGGATTTTGTGCTAAAATAATCTTTGTGAAAAATCAAGTGATACATCTCACAGGTAAGCATCTTTCACACATTAAAAAATGTATGAAAATTCACAACTTTAGTAAGTAAATAAATAAGCAAATCATCTGTTTAGTGCCTGTGCTACACAGGACAGTCCACATAGTCCTCTAAGACATTCAAGAGTCTAGCATACTCCTCCTAACTGCCCTCACCTCAGACACACACAAACTACTAAAAAGTAAGAAGGAGGAGTTCACAACTGCATGAAGTAATCAAAAAAGATGTGCTATGAATTAAAAAGTGCTTTTTTCATTATAATTCATTTAATATTTATATTAGTAAAGTAATTGTGATGTTAAATATTCCAAACTACACATTCTTAACAACACTGCAAAGTTAAACCTACATGTAAAATAATGCCAAATTGTTTAGTGAGACGGAGTCACTATCTTTTAATATATTTTCTAAGTACTAGCTATATTTCAGAAACCTAAGACCCAACTACAAGGTTTCAACTCCTTTCTCTGCTTCCAACAGAACATTTTGTGTTTCCTACTTGTACAATCCTATCTATTAAAAGAGAAACATGGTAATTAGCGTACGACCGCTACCCTTCCCATTGGCCAATCAGGGCGATATGCAAATTAACTGCCAGCCAAGATGGCGGCCGGCAGCCAGGCAGCTGGAAGCAAACATGAGGCTTGCTTGCTTCAGTGACGGAGACCCCAAAGTTCCCACCTGCCTTGCCGGCCTCTGAGCTTGCAGTTTGAAACATTGTAACAAATACAGAAGCTAAACAAAACCCAAGAAACCTGCTTTCAGCCGGCTGGGATCTCAGAGCTGGAGTTATACATTGTTTCGATTATAGAACCCAAACAAAACAGATACCTGGTTTCAGCAGCAGAGGCCTCAGAGCTGGAGCCAAGCCTCAGAGCTAAAGCTGGCTCAGAATGAAAAAGAAAAAAAGGAGCGGTAGGGAGCT
>NW_006295981.1:100218-104248 GCF_000327345.1 Myotis davidii
GGGGGGCTACCCAACCCCCTGATCGCCCTGCGGCTCTGTGTGTGACAGGCTGCGGCACCTCAACCCCCTGATCGGCCCTGCTCTGTGTGTGACAGGGTGTGGCGCCCAAACTCCCCCACCCCCGACACGGGCCCTGTTGTGTGTGTGACGGGGTAGAGCCATAACCTCCCCATCGGCCCTGCCCTGAGTGTGAGAGTGGCGGCACCCCAGCCCCCTGATTGGCCCTGCTCTGTGGGTGATAGAGGGTGGTGCCCCTAACCATCCTCCCCCATGAGTCCTGCTCTGTGTGTGATGGGCTAGAGCCATAACCTCCCCATTGGCCCTGTCCTGAGTGTGACAGGACGCGGTGCCCCAACTCCCCTATCGGCCCTACTCTGTGAGTGACAGGGGGGAGCTCCCCAACCCCCTTATTGGCCCTGCTCTGTGCATGACGGGGGGGAGTTACCCAACCAACCCCCTTATTGACCCTGCTCTGTGCATGCCAGGGTACGCAGCCCCAACCCCCCTGATGGGCCCTGCTCTGTGCGTGACAGGGGGCAGTGCCCCAACTCCCCAATCGGCCCTGCTCTGAGCCCGACCAGGGGCTGCACCTAGGGATTGGGCCTGCCCTCTGCCACCCGGGAGCAGGCCTAAGCCAGCAGGTCGTTATCTCCCGAGGGGTCCTAGACTACGAGAGGACACAGGCTGGGCTGAGGGACCACCCCTCCCCCCAAGTGCACAAATTTTTGTGCACCGGGCCTCTAGTCATATATAATAAAAGCCTAATATGCTAAGTGCCTCATCGTCCATTCAACCAATCAAAGCATAATATGCTAATGATATGCTAAGGCCACTCAACTGCTCACTACAACGTGCACTGACCAGACTGAGTGAGATGGGCTGGACACGCCTTAGAGCCCTCTCACAGACCCTCCCTGGCTGGCCAACTTCCCGTGTCCCTTCCCAGCCCCAACAGTGCACTGGTGGGGTCCCTTGGCCTAGCCTGTGCCCTCTTGCAATCTGGGATCCTTTGGGGAATGTTGGAGAGCCGGTTTAGGCCCAATCCCGCTCAACACAGGAGCTGCCCTCTGGTGCTCAGTGTGCTCCCATAGGGGGAGTGCCGCTCAGCCAGAAGCCAGGCTCACGGCTGACGAGCACAGTGGCTGAGGCAAGAGCCTCTCCTGCCTCTGAGGCAGCGATAAGGATGTCCAACTGATGGCTCCTGGACTGTGAGAGGGCGCAACCTGGGCTGAGGGATGCCCCAACCCCAGTGGATGAATTTTGTGCACCAGGCCTCTAGTAATAAAATAATACTACCACTGCTGATGGTGGTCAACATTTGAACATTTACTAAGTCTAAGTACTGTCCTGTGTTCTACATATATTAGTGCAATCAATCCCCTCAAGCACTACAGTAATGTTCCAATTTTACAGCTAGCACATTTGAGGCACAGAAATGGTAAGTAACTTACCCAGGATCATATAGCTAGGAAGTAGAATTTCTTCTGCAGTCTGGCTCCTTGGCTTTCAACTATTACAACATATTACTATGCACCTTGATTATTCATTGAAGTCTTTTATTTAAAACTAGAGGCCCAGTGCACAAAAATTTGTGCACTCAGGGGTGGGAGGGTGTATGTCCCTCAGCCTGGCCTGTGCCCTCTCGCAGTCCGGGACCCAACAGGGAATGTCCACATGCCAGCTTAGGCCAGCTCCCTGTTAGTCAGACATCCTTAGCACTGCCGAGGCTGTCTCACAGCTGTCAGCCCAGCTTGTGGCTGAGTGGAGCTCCTCATGGGAGCTCACTGACCACCAGGGGGCAGCTCCTGCGTTAAGCGTCTGCCCCCTGGTAGTCAGTGCGTGTCATAGCAACCAGTCCTTCCCAGTCGTTCTGCCATTAGGGTCAGTTTGCATATTACCCTTTTATTATATAGGATAGCCTAACAAAATTAAAATGTCTGCCAGAAACAATTTCAAATACATGTTAGTAAAAGACAACCATTCATTTCCAAGTGTTTCCTATTCTTTCAATTCAGTAAGTATATACTGAGCATATTAAGTATGCCAGATACTATGTAGGATAAAAAAAATGGACATGGTTCTGTCCTATATCAAGGTTATGATATAGTAAGACATACTCAACCACTAACTAAACATAACATGAGATTTACAGACAGAAATACAAGCAAGATACAACAAAGAAGACTGGAGAAAAAAATCAAGGATGGTTTCAAGATGGTAGTGTCAGAACTAGGCCTTGAAAGCGGTTAGAAATGACAGTCAGGGAATGGAGAAAAGAACAATCCTCTCTGAAAGGGTGTTTGGTTACTACTCATATTCTAAAAGTCTGAAAATGATAATTAAGTTATTTAAGTGGAAAACTGATGTGAAAATATGTCATGATAAATGATTAGTAAAATTAATTAAGAGGTAGATCACTTCAATACTATGCTAAAGAGATGAACAATTCTAGGTTTGTGAGAAGACCCAACCTGTGTTTTAAGACCTCTAGTACAGACTGAAGGTTGGAATACTAAGGTATGACACAAGAAATGAGGTAAGCGCAGGATGCTTTGACAATAATCTAAGTGCGAGTTTCTAAGGGACTGTGACTATAATTTTGAGGATCTAAATGAAGAGATGAACATAAAAAGTAAACTTAGAAACAGAATTAAGTAAGATGGCCTGGCCCTAGCTGGTTTGGGTCAGTGGATAGAGCATCGGACTGAGGACCAAAGGGTCCCAGGCTCAATTCCAGTCAAAGGCATGCACCTTGGTTGCAGGTTCAATCCCTGGCCCAGTTGGGGCATGTGTGGGAGGCAACCAATTGATGTATCTCTTTCATCATTGATGTTTCTCTCTCTCTGAAATCAATAAAAATATATTTTTAAAAAAATACAGATAATTTGAATACAATAAGTAATGTTAGCCTCTCTGAAAAATTTCTGAACTCTTGAACCATTTTATTACACATGTATAGAATATTCACGAAAAAATGATCACATATTAGACAAATACAAAGCAAAACTTTACAATTCCAAAGAATCAATATCAAATAGACCATATTCTTTTTGTTGTTGTTGTTAATCCTCACCCAAGGATATTTTTTCCATTGATTTTTATAAAGAGAGTGAAAGGAAGACAGGAAGATAGGAAGATGGAGGGGGAGGGAAGGGAGAAGGAGAGAGAGGGAGGGAGAGAGAAGAAACACCAATGTGAGAGAGGCACATCAATTGGTTGCCTCCTGCACATGCCCCAACTGGGGCCAGGGATCGAACCCGCAACCCAGGTATGTACTCTTGACTTTAGAAATCAACAGTTATAATTTATTTAAAAGATTTTCTCTACTTTTCTATTATATCAATTTTAGTGATCTAAAGATATATAATTACCTTGTGAGCATTGAATTTTCCAATTTCATCTAGATCCAAAAACATATCCAAATCACATCCTAATTTCCCAAAACTGTTCACTGAAGAGCCAAAAGGTCTGACTGCACAGTCTGGAAAATATGCAGCTGCTATGTCTTCAATAAGAGAACAGGTGAGATAGCGGAGCTTTGTGTTCTCCTCTGTGAGCTGGAACTCCTTCAGGAGTGTGTTCAGCTGATCATCTATCTAGCTGGCCAAAACAAAAACAACAAAATATAGAAAATGTACAGGTCATATAAAGAAATTGTCATTTTACTTCTAGAGATTTAATGGTTTTGGAGATCTACTTTAAAAATACGAAATTTTTTTTCTTCAGCCTTAAAAGAGATTTTTTAAAATACCCATAAAAAAGCACTGAGAAATAATGACACTAGCAAAATAAAAGTTAACCAGAATTAAAACTACTACTTTTCTTAGCAATGAGTATAAAGTATTTTCTTAGGAAAATGAAATAGTAAAATGCTCCAGAAGAGGACGTCAAAAACAATAAAAAAGATAGACATTTTTTAAAAAGTTGGGGGGCAAAAGAACTAACGTTAAAAGCAAGAAACACCAGAAATAAGCAATGCTTCAAGTAATAAAGGCCCAAGATCTATGTTCCCTAAAATAACAAGTATATA
>NW_006295981.1:105091-121565 GCF_000327345.1 Myotis davidii
CCTCCCCATCAACCCTGCCTTGAGTGTGACAGGGGATGGTGCCCCAACCCCCCAATCAGCCCTACCCTGAGTGTGACTGAGGGTGTCATTGCAACCTCCCGATCACCCTGCTCTGTGCATGACAGGGGGTGGCGCCCCAACTCCCCAATTGGCCTTGCTCTGAGCCCGACCAGGGGCTGCACCTAGGGATTGGGCATGCCCTCTGCCACCCCGGGAGCAGGCCTAAGCCAGCAGGTCGTTATCTCCGGAGGGGTCCCAGACTGCGAGAGGGCACAGGCCAGGTTGAGGGACCCCCTTTCCCCCCGAGTGCACAAATTTTTGTGCACCGGGCCTCTAGTATATACATAATTAGCATCAGTCATACATATACACACATATATATGACTGATGCTAAAATGATTACATTTTGAAGGTATACACTGGAATTAAATACTTAAAATACAAATCATAGCCTTAAATGCCCATATTTGAAAATAATATTAAGAATAAACTGAAGCATTCTACTCATAAAATAAATAAATAAAAGCGAAGGAAATATAAAAGGTTAGAAGTAAAATTTTTAAAATTAGAAAATCAAACCACACAATATTATTGTGATAAATAAAACTATGAACTGATTCTTTGAAGGGACTACTAAACTAGCTAAACCTCTGATAGATCTAAGAAAAAAATGGGGTATGGAGTCAGAGAGTGGGGAAGAATTACTTTCATTTTTCACTCAACATATTCTGTAGTTTGAATATTTAATAATAAGAACTTATAACATATAAAATAATGCAAACATATTTTTTAAAGTTGGGTAAGTATATCTATAAACTTACACTTTCAGCATCACAAAGTAATTCAAAGAGCTTCTTGCTTGAAGGAGGCGACTGATTACAGCATGGTATACGTGACTGTTCAGAAGTCTCGTTTGATGAATTCTTCAACTTTAAATTGAAGAAACGTGATCTGAATGGAATTGCAGCCTCTGTGCCCATGCTTGGAGTACGAGTTAAATTCTGCAATGAAGCTACACTTTCCTTTTGACAGAATTCTACAACAGCATAAAGACCCTATAGCAAAAACATAAAAATAGAACACATTTCAAAATGATGTGTTTACCACAGTAATATTTTAGTTCATATTTCAAAGCAATTATTATAAGGTGAGAAAATATTAATTTTTAAAATTTAAAAATGATAAGCTTCTAACAGGAGCATTGGTTTTAATCATTTTAAACAGTTAAGCAAGATTTTAAAGTGATAATAGTCAAGAGAAGCTGAAAAGAATGCTAAAATAGAAAATTAAAAGGCAAAACAAAGATCCCTCCTACTGGCCTTTATCCCTAAGATAATGGGATTATTTGAAGTATTCAAATAATGAAATCCTTCAATTATAAGCAATTACAGAACTGCTTATAATTCTGTAATCCTCCTATAAGGAGGCCTCCTATTCTCATATCTCAAACATAAATCTCTTAGAGAAATTTAGATAAAGAAAAATATAGAATAGCCAAAGAGAACTTAACTTTACCATATACAAAAAGGCAAAAGAGCTAGAAATAAAAATAATAAGTTTATTGTTTTTCAATACTTACAAAGCTTTCAAAGAAGAAATGATTATTTATAGGTCCATGTTGGGATAAATACTTGAGAAACTTTTTTTCACTGATTTTATTTGGGCAATGTATTAAAATAGTCCGCTGTGCCTGTTCTCGTCTTTCTTTTTGCAACTCAGAGAATCTCTTTTTGGGAGTCCTGTCTTCAGAGCCTATGAATGAGACAAAACCAATTCCAACATGTGTAAAACTTAAAGTATATTTTGATCAAGTACATAAAAATTTTACATCTAACTAAAACCAACTTTATCCCAATCTCATCTTCTTTTCTTCTAAGGATGAAACTATACTACTTCAATTTTCATTGTACCATTTTCTTGTGACTATCATTAAAACTGCCCACTTTCCACCCTGGCCAGGTAGCTCAGCTGATTAGAGCACTATTCCAATACACCAAGGTTGTGGGTTCAATCCCTGGTCAGAACACATACAAAAATCAATGACTACATAAATAAGTGGAACAAGAAATCGATGTTTCTCTCTCTCTGCCCTCACCTCTCTAAAATCAATCAATAATTTTTTTAAATGTTTCAAATGTCCACTTTCTGTTTTTATTTTTTTGATCCTCACCCAAAGATATTTTCCTACTGATCTTTAGAGAGAGTGGAAGAGAGAGGGAAAGACAGAGAAATATTGATGTGAGAGAAACACATCCATTGGCTGTGGCTGACCAGGGCCCGGGCTGGGGAGGAACCTGCAACCCAAACGAGGTAAGATACTATCCTTGACCAGAATCGAACCCGGGACCTTTTGGTCCACAGATGGATGCTCTATCCACTGAGCCAAACCAGCTAGGGCTGTTTTGATGTACTATATTCAATGCACAGTGCTAAAAAGAGTTCCACAAAATTTTAAAAACAAAACCAGGAAAGTAAAATCACTCATTTAACATTTCCACAAATGCACACATGCAAAATCTGTGTAAAATGTAACATTCCACAGTCTGAAATTATTATAAGCTTGAGTTTAATGAGACAATGAGGTTAGAAATTTAATGTAGTGAACTAAGTTATTACAGTTTTTCTTTGTCAAGGGTCTGGATTAGGCTTAAACAATTAACAATTATCAACTATCATGTGCCTAGGGAAATCAAAGAATTTAAAACCTAGTTGCTGCTCATAAAGAGCTCATGATAATTTTATTAAAGAAAGAGGGTAAAAAAAAATTTTATTAACAACCACTCTAGAGGTTAGGGGTTTTACAATCACAGGAAATAAAGAAAAAAAAGAGCTGTGATGGTCAAGAATTAAATACTACTAATCCACTGACCACAAAGAAAAGATCAACAACTGAACCAAATGTCAAATGAACCAAGTATAAAGAAAAAGAAAATCATTTAAGTTAAAGTCAAACACTGAATCTTAGGAATTCATTTTTTAACCCAACGTATTTAACTTATAGTTGGATGGCTTAAAAGTGCTTCTTCTAAAAATCTGGAATGGTATAATCTAGAGATTATAATCCAGCGTGTCTAGTATCAGTACCCTCCAAAAAATTCCAAAGAGATTAAATAGAAAATGTAATGGATGTATGGAAATCAAGAGGCTTTTTAACATCATATTCTTTCAAAAGATTATTATAAAACTAAAAGACAGCCCGGCCAGCATGGTTTAGTGGTTGAGTATTGACCCTTGAGCCAGGAGGTCACGGTTTGATCCGGATCAGTGCACAGACCGAGGTTGTGGGTCTGGTCCCCAGTGGGGATGTGAGGGGGTGTCGTGCAGGAAGCAACTAATCAGTGATTCTCTCTCTCCCTCTCCCTTCCGCTCTGAAATAAATAAAAATATATTTTAATAAAACTAATAAAGGAAATACTGCAAACACACTATTCTTTTATTTAAGCAAATTCCAAGACATTCTCATCAGTGATGGCAAACACGCGTGTCAGAGGTGACACACGAACTCATTTTTTTGGTTGATTTTTCTTTGTTAAATGGCATTTAAATATATAAAATAAATATCAAAAATATAAGTCTTTGTTTTACTATGGATGCAAATATCAAAAAGATTTCTACATGTGACACGGCACCAGAGTTAAGTTAGGGTTTTTCAAAATGCTGACACGCCAAGCTCAAAAGGTTCGCCATCACTGTCATAGATCAATCAAAAGCTCTTAGAATTTTTCAAATTCAGGTAAAAGATTATTTTTATTCTTCCCTTCGAAGAAAGCTATGAGCACAGGGACATGGAGCTACTGGTGGCCACGCGCTCCCCACCATCCACATCCCCAAATAGAAGAATCTGAGATTACGAAGCCACCAAACAACAGCTGAGGAAAACACCACCTCACACTGACCACATCCATCCAGTCAACCTTAAAGCAGCTGTGTATTTTTCTGGAGTTCGGTCACATGGGTTGGTGTTCCTCCCTTTTTTACTTAAGATACTTTCAATTAGCTTCTGTCACCTGCACCCAAGAGTCCTGAATAATATACTACATATTTCTTATTCTTAAATCAGGTTTCTTTCCATTACTCACATGAAACCTATGTTAAAACTAAGATTACCATGGAAATGGGAAATTAGTCGATTTTAGCCCATTATAAACATTTTTCAACCATTAGAGCCTGACCAAAAATGAAATTGCCTGATTTATAAAACAGTGTTCTCTTTGTTACTAGAAAATATTACTAGGAATGTTCTGGCAATGAGTTCACACATTGAGTAAAAAACTGAATTAATCCTTTCAATTATAAAATTATATGCTTCTAAATGAGTATAAGGTATAGTTACCTTCTCTTTTGAAGTCTGAAGAAGAAATTCAAATGAGGATTTTATTACTGTCCCTGAATGCTTAGCCAGTTATATTATCCTAATGATACAAAATGAAACACATTTCCTAAAAAAACAATAAAGCTGTATTAACTGAGTAGTCTTGGAATCAGAAGTTTTATTCTTATCTTAGCTACTGAACAGCTGGGTAATTTTGAATTAGCCACTTGGACTAGTCTATTTCCTCATCTATCAAATAAAGTAACAATAATTCCTTCCATATCTACTTTAAAGAGTTTTATTTTTCAGAGCACATGAAAATACTCTGAAATTTAAACCACTATACAGATGTCACATTATAATAGCTTGTTTGGCAAAATCCTTAAATTTTCAGAGTTCCTTAAGAATTTTTTAACACAAGCAGCTTCTAAGTCCAATCCAATCAGTATTCCAATGAAACGTCATATTAAGTAATATTTCTCCCTGTCCATATGATTCTGTCATACAGTCTGATGGGGAGAGCAAGCCTATCATTTATTTTATGGGGGAAAAACTTTGCTTGTTTAGCCTGCTTCAGAACTGCTCCCAGAAACAATTTCATATCTTAAAACTACAGCTCCAGGAAATAGAAGAAATCAACACGTTTTGTTTACCGCTCCACTTGAAGTCTAAACTCAGCTCAGTGACACTGCACAGGTCATTCAGCTCTTTGAGTCTCGTGCCACGTCTGTAAAACGGGTCCACTGACACATTTCTTGCTAGACTGTTTTAAGGATTGCAAACATGCACACAATTCTTGGACCACAGAGGGGTTCAATAACCGGGGGCTTGTCAATACACAAGCCCATGAATGTAGAACGCCTGCAGGGCAATAAATAGCCTGTTCCAGTGAATGCCTATCTGTTACCAGATTTATTTTGCTCACAACGGATAAAATAACCAAGTCAACGGCAGCGGACTTCACAGGCAGGGCCCTACAGTTGGGGGCCAGGGTCGTGGTTATTCATCAAGACTTCACTACACTTGGCCTTCATCAGCAATTCGTATCAAAGTCAGAAACACCTGTGAGTCATGAAGTACCTGACTGGTACTGGCACATACGTTATTATTGGGAACATTATTTCGCCAGATTGTAAAATACTAGCAAGTTGTGTTCTTGACCTGAACCTGAGAGGTTTAAGCAATTCTATTGCGGCGCACAGGAGTCCACAGAGGAAAGAACGCCACAAACCCCACGCCAAGAGCCACCGGGGCAGCCCGAGGTCCCCCGGGGGTGTCAGAGGAGCACAGGACGCAGCCTCACCCTCGGTTCCACGGCCGATCCCACGAGCCACGCGTTCGCCCGCGATCCCAGTCTCTTCCCCCTTCCCTCGCCCGCGGCGGACCGGGCTACAGAGCAAACCGGGGACACGGCGCCATCACCTGTCTCCGCGCTCCCCGAGGACTGCTGTTCCCCCCTGGCGTCTGCGGCCACGGTTCCTGGGCAACTCAGCCGCCTGTGGATTGGACGCAGGACTTGACTTCTCTGAGCGCACATGGACAAGCGGCTCAACAGGCCCATGCCGCGAGCCGCCATTGTGAAAGCAGTGGACGCGCTGAGACGAAAGGGCACGCAACTTCGCGCAGGCGCGCTGAGGCGAAAAGAACGGGCAGTCTAGAGGGTCAAACTAGGCGAAAGGCGTTTGCTTACAAAAGAAGACATTAAGTCGGGAATGAAACTGTTTGAGCTTTCAGACGTGTTTTGTTCCCCCACAGTTCTGTAAAGGAAGACCCAATAGCCCGCCCGGCCTGTGGCCCCGGTTTTGAGCGCGGCCCCTCCAACAGGTCGCCGGTTGATAACTCTATATTTAATATTTTGAGGAGCAGAACCTGTCAGGGCACTGCCCGGTTTCAGGCTCCATCCTCAGTGTGGGTGTACCAGAGGCATCCAATGGATGATTCTCACACATGTTTCTATCTCTCTCTCCCTCTCCTTTCCGCTCTCTATAAAATCAATAAAGACATATTTAAAAAAATAAATACAAGGAGACCCAACAGTTTGAGCATGCCACGAGTCGTGAAAAGAAACAGAGCAAGGTCATGAGGAGGAGGCACTGACTTGGGAATTTATACTTTGGGTATAAATAACAACGGTTTTTCTTTACCCGATACTGCTCTAAGTTCTTTCGTGTATTGACTCTTCATCCTTAGGACCACCCTATGAGGTAGGAACTGTTAATAATCTCTATTTATGCATGGGGAGATTAAGGCATGGGCAAGTTAATATTCCTAAAGTCACACAGTCAGAGCAGAAATAGGCATTAAACCTCGGTTGTGTGGTACAGGGTTCATTTTTCTTTTTTCATGTAAACAAGTTTATTGTGATTTAATCTATATATTAAACAGTTCACCTCTTTAGGTATACATGCAATAGCTTTTGTTTTTAGTATAGTCACAGAATTGTGCAAAATGCACCACAATTATTTTTACATATCACCTCCAAAAGAAGCCTTGTGCTCCTAGCTATCACCCATGCCCCATCACCACACTCCCCACAGCCCTTCATAACCACTTATCTACTTTCTGTCTCGATGGAATTGCCTGCACTATACATTTCATATGAATAGAATCATGCAATACGTTGTTTTTTAGCAACGGGTTTCTTTCAAGGTTCATCCATGTTGTAGCATCTGACAGTATTTCATTCCTTCCTATGGTCAAGTAATATTTCATCATATGGTGCTAAAAGATAAATTAAGGCATATTAAAAGTGCTGAATTTATTTGAGCAAAAATTAATTTAAATCGGGGAGTATCCAATCTAGCAGATAGAAAGGAACTCCAAAGAGCTGTACAAAATGAAAGACTTTTATAGGCAGAAGGGAGGGAGAATAAGGAAATTATACTGGCAAAAAAGCAGGTTGGTTATTGCAAAGTTACTTTACTTTAGGGAATAGCAGGTGTCTACCAGGCAGATTACTTAAATAGTGCTGATCAGGTGACGATTGGGTTGATTCCATTTCTAGGGGAGCTGAAACTATAATTAAGTTAAACTGGTTTGGTGACTTGGGGCTTAGCATGAGCAAGTCCATTTGGACCTGTTGCCTGGTTTTCAACAATGGATATGTCACATATGGTTATCCATTCACCCGTTAATGTACATTTGTATTGTTTACATCTTCTTGCTATTATAAATAATACTGCTATGAACGGTCATGTGTAAGCTTTTGAGTGAACATATGTTTTCACTTCTCTTGGGTGGAAGGACTAGATCAGGAGTGGGCAAACTTTTTGACTGGAGGGCCACAATGGGTTCTTAAACTGGACCAGAGGGCTGGAACAAAAGCATGGATGGAGTGTTTGTGTGAACTAATATAAATTCAAAGTAAACATCATTACATAAAATGGTACGGTCTTTTATTTCAATAGTTTTATTCATTTCAAATGGGCTGGATCCGGCCCGTGGGCCGTAGTTTGCCCACGGCTGGACTAGATTATATGATAACTCTATATTTAATATTTTGAGGAGCTACTAGGCTAGTTTCCAAAGCAGCTGCACATTTTCATTCCCACTAGTAGTGTTCAAGAGTTCCAATTTCTGTACATTCTTACCAATGCTTGTTATTTTCTGCATTTTTAAAAATAATAGTCATCCTAATGGCTATGAAGTAGTATCTCACTTTATTGATTTGATGAATGTTGAGCTCTCCTCATGTGATTTTTGGCTATATGTGCATTTTCTTTGGATAAATGCTTTTTTTCAGAGCAGATATTTTTAAATTCTATTATTTGTCTTTTTATTATTGTTTTAAAAGTTTGTTATATATTCTGGATATAAGTACCTTATCAGGTATATGATTTGCAAATACCCTATCCCATTCTGAGGGATGAATTTCACTTTCTTGATGGTTCCCTTGAAACAAAATTAATTTTGATGAAATCCACCTTATCTATTTTCCCTTGTATTGCTTATGCTTTAGTGTCATATTTAAGAAACATTGCCTAATTCAAGGTTGTGAAGATGTACACCTATTTCTAAGATTTTATTTTATTTTTTTTAGCTCTTACATTGAGTTAATTTTTGTATATGGTATGAGGTACGGGCCCAACTTCATGTTTTTGGACATGGATATCCAGTTGTCTCAGTACTATTTGTTGTAAAGACTCTACTTTCCCCATTAAATGGTATTGTCATACTTATTGAAATCAGGTGATCATAAGACACCTGGGTTTATTCCTAGATTCTCAACTCTGTTCTCGACCTTTATGCCTATTCTTATGCCAGTACACACTGTCTTAATTACTGTAGCTTTGTAGAAAGTTTTAAAATCAGGAGGTGTGACTTCTCAAACTTTGTTCTTCTTTTTCATAATTGTTTTGGCTATTAAGGTTCCCTGCATTTCCATATGAAGTTTAGGATGAACTTGTTAGTTGTTGCCAAAAAAGCAGGTAGGATTTTGATAGGGATTGTGTTGAATCTGTAGATCAATTTCAGTAGTATTGTCATCTTCACAATATTAAATCTTCTAAAACATGAACATGGGAGGTTCTTCCATTTATTTCATTCTTTAACAATATTTTTCAGTTTTCAGTGTATAAACCTTACAATCTTATTACATTTATTTCTAAGTATTTTTTCTATGTGACACTATTATAAACAGATTTGTTTTCTCAATTTTGTTTTTGGATTGTTTACCCAAAGTTATAGAAATACAATTGATTTTTATATATTGACATTATATCCTACTAGAGGTCCAATGCATGAAGATTCATGCAAGAATGGGCCTTCCTTCCCCTGGCTGCTGGCACCATCTTCGCTTGGGCACGGAGCCGCCTTTCCGCCTTCCCATGCTGCCCAGAGGCCTGGAGTGGCTGGGGCAGTGCACAACACCTGTGTCCCGCCCAGCTTCTGGCCACTTGGTGCCTGTGCATGCAAATTAACCCACCATCTTTATAGGGTTAATTTGCATACTCACTCCTGATTGGCTGGTGGGCATCATGAAGGTACAGTCAATTTTCATCTTCCCCTTTTATTAGTGTAGATAATCCTGCTGACAACCTTGGATTCCTGCAATAACCCCACTGGTTCATGGTGTATGATCCTTTTTACATGTTGCTGCACTCAGCTTGGCTCTTTTTACCATACTCAGCATAGTCTGTCCTCAGCCCACTGGCTAGAATGTTGTGATCATGCCATTCTTCTTTTTTTTTTCCCCCAAAACCCTCCAGGGTTGTTTTTTTCCATTCTATTATTTATGAAAACACAATTTGTAATAAAAATTAAAATGTAAGGCATGTTTGAGTTTCTTTGAACCACTTGAAGAACAACCTTTAAAAATGTCCTTCAAATAGTTTGGCAGTATTTGTCAGAATTAAAATGCACATAAGCTTTGACCCAGCAATTCTACTTCTAGAAATTTATTGTGTATATATACTGGCTCAATCTTGTAGCTTATTCCTTATAGCAAGAGTTAATAACCTAAATAAATAAGGAGGCTCTTTATTTTTATCTGGAGCCATCTTCAAAATTTATTATTAAAATTGCGGCCCAGCCAGCATGGCTCAGTGGTTGAGCATCGACCTATAAACCAGGAGGTCATGGTTTGATTCCCAATCAGGCCACATGCCAGTTTGTGGGCTTAATTCCCAGTGTGAGGCATGCAGAAGGCAGCCGATCAATGATTCTCTCTCATCATTGATGTTTCTATCTCTCTCTCTCCCTTCCTCTCAGAAATCAATAAAAATATATTTTTAAAAATTTGCTACGTAAAATAAGCAACACACACACACACACAAAGCACATTTGCTTGTATGCATGCAGACTATCTCTGGAAGGATATACAGTGGGGCCTTGCCTTACGAGTTTAATTCGTTCCGTGACAGAGCTCCTAACTCAAATTACTCGTATGTCAAATCAAAAAGTGAATGAGTGAGACACGTGATGCTGGGCTGATGTTGTGGCGTTCACTGTGACATTTGCTGTGCCAACTAGCAGTGGGGTATCTGAAGCTGGCTCGTAACCTGAATTTTAGCTCGCAACTCAAAGCAAAAAATCGGCCGAGAGACGGCTCGTATCTTGAAAAACTCGTTAGTCGGGACACTCGTAAGTCAAGGCCCCACTGTACTAAAAACCGGTAGTCTTGTTTGACTTTGGAAATGAAACAAAGGCTGGAAGACAACTGTGGAAAGAATATTTATACCTTTGAATTTTTAAATATTTTAAGCATATAATTCTAAATTTTATTGATTTTTAAAAAATATGTGTTTTTATTTATTTGAAAGAGAGAGAGAGGGAGGGAGAGTGAAAGAGGGATATATCAATCTGCTGCATTGAGCCTGCAACCCAGGCATGTGCCCTGACCCAGAATCAATCCAGCAACCTCTTGGTTCATGGGTTGGCACTCAACTACTGAGCCATACCAGTGGGACCTGAATTTTATTTAAAATACTTCTTAATTAAAAATGTGACATGTATTTATTTTAATTATTTTTGTCTCTATTCTCTAAATTCTCTATATTGAATATGTGTTATTTTCATATTGGGAAAATTTCAAGGAGATTATTTAACACTTTTGGAAAATGTAACGTTATTTTTCTGTGTATAAGATGCCCCCCACTTTTCCAACCCACACTTAAGAAATCAATATTTTAAACATTTTGCTGGCTTTCCTCTTAAGGCAGCGGTTCTCAACCTGTGGGTCGCGACCCCTTTGGGAGTCGAATGACCCTTTCACAGGGGTCGCCTAAGACCATTGGAAAACACATATATAATTACGTATTGTTTTTGTGATTAATTATTATGCTTTAATTATGTTTAATTTGTAACAATGAAATTGGGGGTCACCACAACATGAGGAACTGTATTAAAGTGTCGCGGCATTAGGAAGGTTGAGAATCATTGTCTTAAGGCCTTCTTCTTTTTTGGCATCTTAAGGAGTTGTTCTTCCTGTTTTCTCTACTGTCTGATCATACACTCAGTGGAAGGAGGAGGTCCAAATTGTCTCTCTGCAGTTCTATTTCCATGCTCTCTGGCATAGCTGATTACATTCCGTTTGAATTTTGCAGAGTAAGACAATCGCTTACTGGTATTTATCTTCTTATTTTTTGACATCTTTATGGGCTCAGAATGCTCTGGTCCCTGTTGCATCTGTGCACTCTCCACCTCCACCTCCAATTATGGCATCAGCTGACGTCAATAACAATAAGGCTGGTGATTGGCGAAAGCCTGTTTGACAAGGTATGGGCAGCTACACACCAGCGCAGCTCCCACCTAGGCTGACTTCTGTGTATAAGAGGCCCCTCGATTTTCAGTCTAATAATTTTAGAAAAAAATAATGTCTTATATGCAGAAAAATATGGTGTTCTATTGACAAAGAATTACTCTATTTTTTTTTCTTATACCACAGATTAAGTGAAAAGAAATACAAACTGCTGCTAAAAATGCAGTCACCATTTTTCCTTGTATGGTATCCAGCTATTAAATAAAAATATAGCCCTAGCTGGTTTGGCTCAGTAGATAGAGCATCAGCCTGTGGACTGAAGGGTCCCAGGTTTGATTCCGGTCAAGGGCACGCACCTCGGTTGTAGGTTCCCTGGCCTTGGTCAGAGTGCATGCAGGAGGCAAACAACTGATGTTTCTCTCTGTCTCTCCCTCTCCCTTCCACTCTCTCTTAAAAGCAATGGAAAAATATCCTTGAGTAAGGATTAACAAAAAAAAAAAATAAAATGCTTTTTCATATTGCTTCAGAGGAGATGAAGTGAGTATTTAATAATCAGAGAAGGGAGGGAAAGTCACCTTTCACTGTCTACCTTCTAATTTTTACCATGCATATGCAGGGATAGAAAAGGAAGTACCTTTAAACACTTTAGATCTTCCATATAACTTTGTTAATGAAGTTATTATATAATTTTTATGTGGTTAAACACCTTTAAATATCATATAAACCTTTATAATCACATATTCTAAATTTATTATAATCCCAACTGACAATTCATATCTATATCTTTGGAGTTTTATGGTTTTGCTACCAATATTAACTTTCAGCTGTTACTTGCATCTCTATAGTTCTAGATATTCATAGACTTAATAAAGTAAAAGCTTATTTTAAAGTCATATTTTTTTATTTAACCTTTTGAGTAGATTATAGAAACCATGGAATTACGATTGGCATTAGAGTTTGTTGGGATTTATAAGGTACAAGTAAAGTTGCCAAAGTGATTTCTCATGGTTATATTGTTCCAAGTGTTAAAGGTTCCTATGCTGTTTCTGCAGAAATGATGGTAAATTCTTTCACTAGTTCATATATATCTATGATATCTAAGTGATATCATCTTTCAGTATTTAAAACAAGTGTTCAGACTCGCTCTCATATTCAGATTGGCAGCGTCATTATCCCGTTCCTGAGTCTGTCTATCTCAGATGGTTCAAGAGTCTCAGGCACAGGCTTCTGTTGTGCAAATGTACAGTTTTGTCAACAAACGCCAGGAGGAAGAACTAATGAATCAACCTGATCATTTCTGGCAACATTTGCCTATTTTCTGCTGTTGCTGTTCCCATTGTAGCCACACGGGGTCACTGTTGAAAACGTGGTTTTATGAATTTTAATGCATATGCTTCCAAATCTAGCAGGAAGCCATGCAGTGCCCTGGTGTCTCTCTGTACTAGTAAAAAATAGCTTACATTGATTTTGAACTTACCGTAAGCCAGCAGTATGGTATTGTGCCTGATTGCACCATCTTATTTAAACATCACAATATTCCTGTTAATGTTATTATTATTCTCATTTTATAGATGCAAAAACTGAAATGTAGAAAGGTTAAGTAAAATGACCAGGATCACGGGGTAAGTAGTGATTCTAATCCAGGTTTGATTGACTTTCTAGTCACTGTGATTATAAGTCCATCCCTTCAATATATTCATGCTTTTTTACCTAAAAATTCCACTTTAAGGAATCTATCATATTTAGAGATGCATACATAACGTGTTCACACATAAGGATATTCAGTGCAATATATAATACTAGGAAAGCTGGAGACAATGTAAAGGCTCAAGAAGGAGGGATTAGTTCATTTATAATCCATCTACATATTAGAATACTAATAGATGGTGTTTATTCAGTGATCAATATTAGCCAGTCATGATGCTAAGCATCTTGTTTCTTGACTCAGTTAACGCCCCACAAAATCCTAGGACATAGGTATTATTGTCATATTTCATTTATTCTAAGACATCATCATTATCTGCACCACTAAGAAAAATGCTGCCAATTAATCTAAGATGCAATGCTTTTTTATCATCCAGTGTTTTATTAGCCATGAGGCACTGCCCTGACCATGTCGCTTGGTTGGTTAGAGTGTAGCCGTGCACTGAAGAGTCGCAGTTTCCATTCCTGGTTGAGAGTATACTGGAGACAACCAACTGATCAATGTTTCTATTTCTCACATTCATGTTTCTCTCCCTCTCCCTTCCTCTCTCTCTAAAATCAATTTTTAAGTTAAAAAAAAAAACAAAACAAAACTGAGGCACAGAGAAATCAAATAATTTGCCAAGAGTTAAAAAATAAAAAGCTGAAAGTAGAGGTAGAATAGTAATTAGGATGACCAACAGTCCAAGCTTGTGCGTGTGTGTGTGTGTGTGTGTGTGTGTGTGTGTGTATCTCTCAAGGAAAAATATAATATTTTACAATATTTTTTAAAAAAAACCTACACAAAACCCTGAGAAAGAATAAATCAGGTACCTCAAAACACAGAAGGCTTTTGGACAGGCCTTAAATCATGGAAAATATTTCTATTAGGACCACAGGGACCTCTTTGATTCAATGAATTAAACCAAACTCCAAACTCTGAGCTACAAAGTTGCCTTATTTGACATTTTTTATCTACTTCACTCACATGCTCTATGTAAACAACTAGCATTGACAACTTTTTTCTTTCCCCTGTGATTTTTTTTTCTAAAAAAATGTTGCTATTTTGGGAACAGGAAGTGGCAGATTAAAGTCATGTACACTAAAGTCTTGTACATCTGTTTGTAAGCAAATATTTTGAAGTGTGAACATCAGCTTTGACTTTGTATATTTCACATTAAGTTCTACTTCTCTTTTTAGGGGGAAGCTAGGGTTTCCAAAGTTAATCCAGGGCCCTGATTCTGGCATCAAAAGCATTTGGTGAATTTACTAAAATATAGAGAGTTCTGAGATTGATGATTGCCAAAGATAGGAGAGGGGGTTAGGGGACTGGATGAAAAAGGTGAAGGGATTAAGAAGTACAAGTTGGGTCCTGGCTGGTTAGCTCAGTTGGTTGGAGTATCATCCTGGTGTCCCAGAGTTGCAGATTTCATCCCCGGTCTGGGCACATGCAAGAGTCAACCAGGGAGTGCATGGACAGGTGGAACGGTGAGTCAATATTTCTCTCTCTCTCTCTCTCTCTCCTTTCCTTACTTTAAAATCAATTAAAAAATAAAAAGAAGGACCAATTGCAAATTGGCATTTACAAAATAGTCATGGGGATGTAAAGTACAGCATAGGGAATATAGTCAATAATGTAATAACCATATATAGTGCTAGGTGGATACTAGACTTATGGGGGAAACACTTTGTGAAGTATATGATTACCTCACCACCATACTGTATACCTGAAACTAATCCTATATAATAAAAGCCTAATATGCAAATTGACCAAATGGCGGAACTACCGGTTGCTATGATGCACACTGACCACCAGGGGGCATATGCTCAACACAGGAGCTGCCCCCAGCTGCAGTACCAGACTGGCTGCAGCCATGGAGGCTGGTGAGCGGATGGCACCAGGACAGCCAAGGTGGGTGTCAGCAGGGGCCCCTAATCTCCCTGCCAGTCACCCCGCAGATTGGCCCTGATCACTGGCCAAGCCTAGGAACTCTACCCATGCACGAATTTCATGCACCAGGCCTCTAGTATAAAATAACATTGAACATTAAAATCTTTTAAAAATAATATAAAAAATAAGAAAAAGTAAGAGAGAGAGCATGCTCTGGGTTGTACTGCTAGACTTATTTAATCAGATTATGAGGAGTGTGCATTTTTTTACAAGCTGTTAGGTATGCTCACCCTGAGAACCACAGTTGGAGGCCATCACTGTGTGTGCATGTGTGTGTGTGTGCACGTGTGTGCATGTGCACATGCTAATGTGTTAATGCTCCTTTGTTATATTTGTTAAAATAAAAATATTTGCTATGTTTGCTAAATTTGTTGATACTAGTTTTTACCCGGATTACAAAGGCATTTACTGATTCACTTATGTGTCACTTTTAATTGTGACCCCATCTTTTCATGAGTTTTAGGCACTGAGACCCAAAAAGCTCATGAACTCAGACACATGGTCACCAGTACAGAAATACTCGTTTCTACTCTTGCCACATTTAACAATAAATCATATCTTCTTTTCTTTAAAAAAGGTAAGGAAGAAAAAAAGGAAGAATAGCTCCTTTGACGAGGCAAGAGGGAAGTGAGATTGCTTTCCTGTGTTTCTTTCTGGGCCGGATCTTGTCCACTCTCAGAGCCATCTATCACTAGCTTCCTTGTCCACCACTCTGGCATGGCTGCTGCAGCCAAGCTTCAGGGAGACTATCCTCCTGTGGGCAGAAGTGCCTGCCAGGAGTTGCAAGCAGAGGAAACCAGCTGGGATGGGGACCGGTGGCTCTGGGAACAGTGTGCTCTCGCTCTTTGGGATGGAGCCCATGTTTTCTCCAGAGATCAGGCCACTTCTGCTTGGTCTGTGGCAACCCAGCTGGGTTAGGAAAAGAGAAGCCTGCCCAAGAAGCCCGTGAGGTAAGGCCCAAAGACATTACAGAGGAGGCTTACTCCTATCTGTTTTAGTGTTCTAAAAATAAGCACTCCGTCAAAGTCCCCGAGACATAAAAATAGGCACTTAAATTGGCCATTCTAGAGAGACAGTTAAGACCTCTGCAAACTATGCAAACTATTCAACAATTCCTTAGTTGGGTATTTCCTGAAAAATGTCCTGTTTCTTATTAATTTCAGATATTTTTCCAAGAACCCCAGGGAGATTTGTAGTGGAATAATCCAATTCACATGGTAAAAATGAAACCACTACCACACAGCTTATGATGCAATAAAGTATAAAGAGCCCTGAGAAAACCCGAAAGTTTGGTATCTTAAAAAGAAAAACCACAGTGATATGGCTTCAA